>NC_072824.1:32497234-32684734 GCF_027744805.1 Dunckerocampus dactyliophorus
TGGCACCGTGTCACACTGTCTCCTCGGGGGGACGCTAATGAAAAATACGCCCTGCATCGTAATCACCGGCGACCCGAGCGCCGACACGTGATTGGCTCCTCGCCGTGCCCTCACTGGTGTCCTCGCGGCAAGGTCCTGACATGTGACCGGCGTGGACGTGAGGAGAATATTCACGTGTGTGTGTGTGTGTGTGTGTGTGTGTGCACGCTTGGACGCCAGCAGGCTGCCATTGATTGGTCCAGGAGAACTCAAGGTGCTGCCAGAGGCGGGGCGGCTGATGAATGGAGCGCGGCGCGTGGTCCTCCGACTACCACGGGTGTCGTCTCAAAGTCGTCGTTATCAATCTTGCTCTCGTTTAACCTGGAAGCGCTTTAACTCACGCTGAAGGGCAAACGCATCCTGGAAGCGTTCTTGGAAACGTA
Source organism: Dunckerocampus dactyliophorus (assembly GCF_027744805.1). Lineage (NCBI taxonomy): Eukaryota > Metazoa > Chordata > Actinopteri > Syngnathiformes > Syngnathidae > Dunckerocampus > Dunckerocampus dactyliophorus. Next base: position 32,497,657 of record NC_072824.1, read on the forward strand.
CGCCTACGCTAGAGCAACATCCTTTTAACATCCTTTTAACATCCTTTTTAACATCCTTTTTAACATCCTTTTAACATCCTTTTTAACATCCTTTTAACATCCTTTTAACATCCTTTTAACATCCTTTTTAACATCCTTTTTAACATCCTTTTTAACATCCTTTTAACATCCTTTTAACATCCTTTTAACATCCTTTTTAACATCCTTTTTAACATCCTTTTTAACATCCTTTTAACATCCTTTTAACATCCTTTTTAACATCCTTTTTAACATCCTTTTTAACATCCTTTTAACATCCTTTTAACATCCTTTTAACATCCTTTTAACATCCTTTTAACATCCTTTTTAACATCCTTTTTAACATCCTTTTTAACATCCTTTTTAACATCCTTTTAACATCCTTTTAACATCCTTTTAACATCCTTTTTAACATCCTTTTTAACATCCTTTTTAACATCCTTTTTAACATCCTTTTAACATCCTTTTAACATCCTTTTAACATCCTTTTTAACATCCTTTTTAACATCCTTTTTAACATCCTTTTAACATCCTTTTAACATCCTTTTAACATCCTTTTAACATCCTTTTTAACATCCTTTTTAACATCCTTTTTAACATCCTTTTTAACATCCTTTTAACATCCTTTTTAACATCCTTTTTAACATCCTTTTTAACATAATATTAAGAGGAAAAGTAACGTCGTTACGTGAAAGAAGGCTCACATCAAAGGAAAAAATGTACATTTCTGAAAGTGGTATTATTACAAACAACACAACACAACACAAAGTTAGCATTTTGTACTCCACATGGATGCAATTTGAGCTCAGTCGCAGTTCATTCGGCAACTATGTAGATCAGGGGTGTCCAAAGTGCGGCTCGGGGGCCTTTTGCAGCACGCGGCTGCCTTTTTTCCTGAAAATATCATTTAACAAGGGAAAAAAACAACAGCAAAGATGGAAAAATCGGCAGTACTTTCACAAGAACGACATTCAAATATGAAGAGAAAAGAAGTTTTAGTCTAACGAGAAAAAGTCGCCATTTTACGACAATAACGTCGTAATTAGGGATGTCCCATAATATCGGCCCAACGATGTTATTGGCCCGTTATTGGCATAAAAATGTGACGTCAGTCGATGTCGGTGTCGGGTTTTTCCCTGTCATGAAAATATAATAAACAACTGCTGTGATGTAAAAAGGTTGCACTCTTACGAGGATAAAGTCCAAATATTGTGGGAACGAAGTCAAATTTACGATGGGGAAAATTTACAAGTGGAAAGTTGAAATAGTTGGGAAAAATGTACAACAATAGCATCGAAATATTTCGAGAAAAAAGTCGTAGTCTAACGAAAAAAAGGCATAATTTCACGACAATAACGTTGTAATATTATGAGGGAAAATAACATCATGTTAGCAGCATAACGTTGGAATATTCAAGAAAATGACATCTTTTTTTTTAAGTCGTAATATTTGGAGAGACAAACAAAATCCATTCATGAACTTGTCATTTTTGCAAAATTCGGTTGGAGTTGCGAGACTAAAGTCAAAATATTAAGGAAATAACGTCAGAATTCCAAGAAGGCGAAAGTTTAAAAAAAAAACAGCAGAAATGTAAAAAAAAAAAAAAAAGAAAGAAAGAAAACGCTGTAATTTTATAAAAATAAAATCAAAATATTAAGAGAAAAAAGTTATAAAAATGGCTGTTTTATGAGAATAAATTTAAAAATAACATCATTTGGGTAGCTAGAGTTGAAATATTAAAGAAAAAATATTTTATTTTTTTAAAAGATAAAATATTATTAGAAACTAACAAAAATTAGAAAATTAGGTTGGTGAAAAAGTTAGAATATTACAGGAATAAAGTCATCCATCCATTTTCTTTGCTAGTCTTTGTTACATGGTAGATATGCTAATACTACACCTTAGCATATGTAGCGTGGGTGTCAAGATTAAAACGTGACGTCACGGGCACTAGGCCTGGGGCGCTCATAGATGAATGAATTAATCACACAATAAATGAAAATGAACTTGACCATTTTGCCGGGTTCAATATATTGCCATGTGCCATGTTTTCCTCGTCTCTCCACCTCCAAACAGACAGGAAGAGAGTTCACTCTGTGCACATCCTATAAGTTGCATCCTTTCGTTTGTCACTTTGTGGCCCTCGCTAGAAAAGGTTCATGTGTTGTGTGTCCCTCACGATCGATGTGCTGTATGTCAAACAAGGCATGTGCGGTGTCAGATTGCTGCATTTAAGTCCAGTTCATGCTAGCATGAAGCAATGTGGTCCTCATCAAGAACATGCGTTGTCTCGACAGCAATATTTAGTGATGAGAGGGATGTTGCCAAATGAGTGAAAATGAGCTTTGTGAGTTCTCTGCTGTTGTTTTACCGCACAAGCTAATCTCGTTGCCAGAATAAACAACAGGGAACATAAGTATAAGCTTATTAAATGAGAGCTGGACTGGTGCCAACCCAATTAATTTTAAGTAATTCCTCGTTTATCGCGGTTAATTGGCTCCAGAGTGAAGTGAATTTCAGGGAATTAGGATTCTTTCTTTAGAAATGGAATATTTTCGGACTTAGAGCCTAGAACAACTCTTTTAACATGATTAGAGCCCTCTAGACATGAAATAGCACCCCTATAGTCACCTTTACACTCATAATAAGACTTGTGCTCGTGTGTGTTGCTGCTAAAATGTTCCTTTGGGAGCAAAATGAGTGGCGGGTGGACAGGAAGTGTAAAGGTGTATTTAGAAGGTCATAAACAGGTTTTCTATGGCTATGTCTTATTTTCCGTTATAATGTCTACTACAGTATACTGGGTAATTGGGTGTAAAGGTGACTCTGGAGGTGTTACTTCAATCAAATCATGTTTAAAAAAACATGTTTAGTAGATTGTAAACAGCTTTTCTAGACCATCACTGCCAAAATATTCATTGTAATTGAGATGTGCTTTCTGTGTAAAAAAATAGCCTATTTTCAGTGGGGGGGTGAAAAAATATTAGGGTGAATGAGATGTCTCCTGTGGGAAAAAAGCTGACGATTTTGGGAGAAAAAAATGAAATTAAAAAAAGTATTCGGGTAAATAAGTGTTTGTGTTTTAAAAAAATGGCTTATTTCCAGGGGAAAACATTTACACAAAAAAATATTTCTACATTTTCGGTAGAAATGTGTTTTCTACCGAAAAAAAAAACAGCCAATTTTTTTGGGAGAAAAAAATTAAAATGAAAAAATATTACAGTAAATGAGAAGAAAATATTAGGGTGAATGCAGGAAAATACTGACGATTATTTGAGAAAAAAATGAAAATACAAAAAGTATTCGGGTAAATAAGATGTGTTTCTGCATTTTAAAAAATGGCTTTTTTTCAGGGGAAAAAATTAAAATTAAAAAATATGAGAGTGAATGAAATGTGATTTCTACCGAAAAAAAATGTCAAATTTTTTTTGAAGAAAAAAATCCAAATAAAAAAAATACTACAGTAAATAAGATGTGTTTTTGTGTAAAAAATGGTCTATTTTCAGGGGGGGAAAAAATTAATGAAAAAAATATTAGGGTGACTAAAATGTGTTTTCGGTGGGAAAAACAGCTAATATTTGGATTTTAAAAACTCTGAATGAAAAAAATGAGGGTGATTGAGATGTCACCTGTGGGGAAAAAAACTGACGATTTTTAGAGACACAAAAAAAGAAAATGAAAACAGTTCTTATAAAAAATATTAGGGTAAATGAAATGTGTTTTTTGCAGGAAAAAGCTGATGATTTTTGGAGAAAAAAAATGAAAATAAAACAGTATTAGGGTAAATAGGATGCGTTTCTGCGTTTTAAAAATGTCTTTTTTCCAGGGGAAATCATTTACATGAAAAAATATTAGAGTGAATGAAATGTGTTTGATTTTTTTGGAAAAAAAAAAAAGAAAAGAAAAAAATATTCCAGTAAATGAGATGTGTTTTCTGTGTAAAAAAATTGCCTATTTTCAGGGGGGGAACATTTTAATGAAGAAAATATTAGGGGGAATTAAATGTGTTTTCTTTTGGAGGAACAAAAATGAAAAAAATGTAAATGAAACAAGTATTGGGGTAAACGTGATGTGCTTTTGACATAACAAATGGCCTATTTTCAGAGAGAGAGAACAAATTCCATTTATAACGAAGGAAGCCGACTTGGCAGAATCCACTTATCACAGCGGGGTCTGGAATGAAGCAATGAACAGCCAAAACCAAGAATCAATGCATCATAAAGCTCAGATGCACTTTTTGTGGCCCTCCCGTTAGCAAAAGCTTTGGACACCCCTGCTATAAATCAAACAAGTGACAAACAAGAAGTGATTTGTGCTTACAAATGTGACTTTGCGGTGCAGCTAATGTTTTTGCCGGCCGTGATTCCCCCCACCGCTAAAAGCCCGCAGAGATGTGCACGCACGTTGAAAGATTAACAAGCGTGTCAGTGTCACAGGATTGGAGTGTCTCTGCATTATGGATGTAAGAATGAGTTTAAAAATACGCAGCCTTTTTTTTGAATTATTCAGCCTCTCCCCGGCGCCTGGAGAGGCTTTTTGACACGATGCCGCCGCCGCAGTAACGTGGCAAATAAGTGGCATGCATATGCAACGCTCGTGTGCTACTACCAAATCTCGATTTCTCTCTGTGAATCTAAGAATGCGTTTAAAGTACAATTGAGACAAATGTATAAGTTCCCCTCGCCACGTCTGACTCATGAATACATTCATGTCTTGAAAAAAAGAAAAAGAAAAGGGCAGTCTTCATTTATTGTGTCGTTAAAATTCAAATGCATTGATGAGCAGCGGGAGCTCCCAATGTGGACGCACTACTGTATGTGCATGTGTCAACACTGCCACCTCGTGGCAGCATGGAACACTGCCTGATTGAGCCGTCAGCCTTCAGGGAGCCATGCAGTACTGCTCAGTGGGAAGCCCAGTACTTTATGATGGATCCCCACACTCACCGTGCAGCATTCACGGCGCAAAGGCGCAGATTTTTGGCTCAAAACATTCTCAGGGATGCCCCCCCCTCCCTCTGAAGCCTCTTCATAATCCACACTTCTTGCCTTGTTGTCATTCCAGTAACCATTTACTAGCATATTTGAACTTTGCGTTTTTTAAAGATTTTTAAGAAACGTGTCTTTGGAAGCCAATCCCGCTGGAATGACACACCCAGCATCCACGCGCTATGCACGTGTGTGCTGTATGTGGACGTTATTGCCATATTTCAAATGTAGGAGAATAAAGTTGTACATTTACTAGAAAAAAGTCTTAATATTACGAGAATACAGTCGTACATTCACAAGAATAAAGTTGTAAATGTACGAGAATAAAGTCGTAAATTCACGAGAATAAAGTCATACATTTAAAAGAATAACATCGTAATATTACGAGAATAAAGTCAGAAATTGACGAGAATAAAGTCGTAAATGTACGAGATTAAAGTCGTACATTTACAAGAATAAAGTCTTAATATTATGAGAAAAAAGGCGTAATATTACAAGAATAAAGTTGTAATATTACGACAAATAAAGTCATAAATGTACAAGAATAAAGTCGTAATATTACGAGAATAAAGTCCATAGCTGTCTCAGGCGATTCCTGTAACATAGTTACAAGTTACAAGCATGTAACAAGTTACGTTGTTTTTTCCTGTAAATTTCCCACTTTATTCTGGTAATATTACAAGTGTTTCCTCGTGCATTTCAGACTTTATTCCCGTAAATTTACGACTTTATTCTCAAAGTCTCAGATTCCTTTAGTACTCCGTCTTAACAGGCATTGCGTGGGACAGCTATGAAAAGGTGGGACTTATGTGACCTTTAGCCTTGGGCAAAGGTCACATAAATAAGATGTCTTTTCTGCTTAAAAAAATAAAGTAAATTTACAAGAATAAAGTCGTAAATTTCCGACTTTTTTTCTCATAAATGTACGACTTTATTCTCAAAGTCTCGACTTGTTTTTCAATGTGGCCCTGATACTCCGTCATATAAATGAGTTGTGTTTCCTGCAGGAAAAATACCTATTTTGGGTTGTTTTTTTACTACATTTAAAAAAAGTATTACAGTGTATGAAATGCCTTTTCTGTGGGGAAAAAACTGCTGAATTTTGGAGAAAAAAATTTGAATGAAAAAGTGTAAACTGAAAAAAAATTGAGTAAATGAGATGTGTTTTTTGGCAGAAAAAACACTTATTTTGGATTTTTAAAAATCAAAATGATAAAAATATTAGGGTGAATGACATCTTTTCTGCCGAAAAAAAAACCCTAAAATTAATTAAAATGCAAAAAAATATCGGTGTGCATGAGATGTGTTTTCTGTGGGAAAAAAAGGCCTATTTTTGGAGGAAAAAAATAAAAATGAAAAAAACTCTAGACCAAAAATCTGCAAATTTAGGGAGGTCATTAAAATGCTGAATCACGAATGTGCGGGCATCCACTGTATCTGATCCGTTAGTCTTTCGTCTGAGCCCCGGGTGGGTGGATTGGCATGAGAGACCTCCACAGGAAGGTAGACGGCGGTTTGTTTCCGGAGGCAAAGCTCCGTGAAGCTGAGCAACGCCGCGGCCCAGTCCGCCGTGAAAAAGACATTCAAGGCTGACCTTCCCCTGAAACACTGTCGTCACGCTCGTCACCTTACAATAAGACTATACCCGTCTTTCCTCCTTTTCAAGCACAACGTGGCGTGCGGGAAACTCCAAGAAGAGCAGAGACATGAAGGCAATGACGGGAAAATAAAAATTCCCCTTGGGGGGGTGTCGCTAATTAAGCTCCTACATAGCTCATTATACGCTGCTGGGAATTAGCTCACATTTGGCTTCAATGTTGTCATCCATTGTGTGTGTTAAATGAAAGAAGCCACATGACATTACACACCCTGACTGCAGGCTTTGCTTTTAATAGGCTTTCCGTGCTGCACCTGTCCTGCATGGCCGAGGAAATCATCTGAACGATTATCACGATCCATCTTCAGGAAAGTAAATGCACAACATGGTAGCGGAGCAAACACGCTACGGCACGCTTCTTCTGGGAAACGCATGCTTCACGCCGTGTGTGTGTGTTGGTGCACGCCTGTCAACATTCGCATTTGAGAGTAAGGCAAACGTTCCGGAAAATAAGGGAAAATAAAGTTCAAGGGCGCCGTTCCGCTGTACTGCAGCGTTTTTGTATCCTTGTTAAACATGTTGCTGCAGACGAACCGGAGATTTATTTACAAGCTAGCAAGCTAGCAAGCTAGAAGGCTAGCGGTGACACAGGAGACATGGCACGGCACAAAAGAGATTGATTGACAATGGTCTACAACCAATCAGGACGCAGAAAACAATGGGCGATGCAGACAGAAGAGAGAGGGAAGAGATAGACACTCGGCTTCCCACAATGCAATTCTTCTTAAAGGGCCAGGCTTGTTCATGGTGGCCTGGACCGTGGCGTTGCTGAGCCTCATGGAGCTTCAGTTCCGGAAATGAACCGCCGTCTCCCGTCCTGTGGAGGTCTTTGATGCCGGCCCACTCACCAGGGAGCTCAGAGAAAAGATATTTCGTCCAAAAAAGGTTTTTAGCATTTCTTTTTTTTTCTCATTCACCCTAATATTTTTTTCATTTTGACTTTTTTATCCAAGAATCAGCTTTTTTTCCACAGTGAACACATTTCAGTCACACTACTATTTTTCATTTAATTTTTTATTCCAAAAATCAGCTTTTTTCCCACAGAAAACACATATCATTCACCCTAATGTATTGTCATGTATTTTTTTCCCCTGAAAATAGGCCTTATTCCTGCAGAACACACATTTCATTTACCCTATTATTCTTTTCATTTTTATTTATTTTCTCTGAAAATATGCAGTTTTTTTTACATTTCATTTACATTTTTTTCATTACATTTTTTAAGCTCCAAATTAGGCATTTTTTTCTTTTTTATTGCAGAAAACACATCATTCACCCTACTTTGTTTTTCATTTAATTTATTTAGTTTTTAATTTTTAATACAAAAATCAGCTGTTTTTTCCACAGAAGATATGTTGCATTCACCCTAATATTTTTTTCATATATTTTTTTTTCAATGAAAATAGGCCACTTTTTCCATAAAACACATCTCACTTACCTTAAATTTTTTTATTTACATTTTTTCATTTTCGTTTATTTTATTTTTTTAAATGGCCGTTTTTTTTGACAGAAAACACATCATTGACCCTGAGATTTTTTTCTTTTTTAATTTTTTAATCCAAAAATCAGCTGTTTTCTCCACAGAAAATACATTGCAGTCATCCTAATATTTTCTCATTTACCGTAATGTCTTTTTCACTTTCATTTTTTGCTACAACAAAATTGTCATTTTTCACACAGAAAACACATTTCATTTACGCCAATTTTTTTCCCCAAAAAATTGGTGGGTTTTTTGCACGAAATGCGTCTCATTCACCGTAATATGCTACTCAAATTTCTCAGAATATTATGTCATTGTTCTCAACATTTTTTCTGACTATTTTGACTTTATTCTTGTAAAATGACTGCTGATTGTTGTTTTAAACATTTTTTAGTTTTCTTGTTAAATTGAACTTTCGAGGACTGTCGTTGTGCTCGCTAACCGGCGTGGTTTCGCAGTTGTTGGCTGCGTGCAGGGCTACGATGTCATCTGCTGGTCATCAGCTGAGACTGCTCATTATAACGTGAATGGGAGCGAGGGGGAGCAGGTAGCTCCCATTTTTATTTGTGGCGTGTCAGTGCGTGTCACTAGTGAGCCCCAACAAGGACGCCAGTGACAGAAAGGACAGGGGATTGTTCCGGAAAAGCAACTCATCCTTCCTAAGAGGCATGTGATGCTTTAAAACTCAAGTGATGTGAAATTTGCAGCCACGCCGAGGCAAGCTAGCGTGACGGCAAAGCATTACTGCTCACGCTGTCATTGATTTGGGGCGTCGTCATCACTTGCGAGGCCGTTGTCCCTCCCCTCTTTGTCACTCGTGATTGGGGACGTCATTTCCACATTTGATTTGGAAACGTTATCTGCTTACAAATTGGCTGTGAAAGCCGCCACGTTGCGGGAGAAAGCCTCTCGTGATTTTGTACGAGTATGTTATTTTTGTGCGCTGCACCGTCCCCACTCGACATGTGTCCTCTTTCCGCGCTTTTTATGGATTTAGGAGCTTAACCACTTTTTGCTACAAGTTATTACGCTGAAATCCTGTCAAGAGCAGCGAGGATTTGACAAGTGACACATGGCGGGGACGACCACCGGGATTCACTTCCTGCGCGGAGCGATGATTCACGGCTTCCAGTGGAAGTGACGCAACTCTCTCCAGACAAAAAGGTTATAAAGCCATTTCTAAAGCTTTGGGACTCCAGCCAACCACAGTGAGAGCCATTATCCGCAAACACGGAACAGTGGTGAACCTTCCCAGGAGTGGCCGGCCAACCAAAATGACCCCAAGATCGCAACGAAGACTCATCCAAGAGGTCACAAAAGACCCCACAACAACATCCAAACAACTGCAGGGGCCTCACTCGCCTCCGTTAAGGTCAGTGTTGATGACTCCACCGTAAGAAGACATCAGGAAGGGAGCAAACACTACTCACAATTAGCCCGCCACAACTCCCTTTTTTTAAGATGAGGCGCGTCCACTGACAAACACATTTTAACGGGACTGTTAGCTGCATAGCTCAGGGGTGTCCAAAGTGTGGACCAGGGGCCATTTGCAGCCCAGGGATGTTTTTTTCTTGGCCTGTGGCGGCACATTGTCAACATAGAATAGATATAATATAAAATATAATATAAAATCACCAGCAAAACATGGGAAATCAGCAGTAATTTTACAAGTCAAAATATTAAGACAAAAAAGTTGTAATCTAGCGAGAAAAGTCCTAATTTTACAAGAATAATGTAATAACATCGTGAGGAAAAATGCATGTATTTTAGTAGAATAAAGTTGAAATATTAAAGAAAAAGAAGGGCTTTTCATAATATATCCTGTATGTATAGTCATAATATTATGAGAAATAAACAAAACTATCAATAAAGTTGGAATTTTGTCCCAAAAAAATAAAAAACGGGAAAAAAGAAGAAAAAAAAAAGGGAAAAAACTTCATTTTTGAAAAACTAGCTTGCGGTAAAATTTAAAATGTAATGAGAAAAAAGACACAATGTTGGAATGGAAAAAAGTCATAATTACAACAAGAGAATTTCAAGAAGAAAGTTGAAACAGTTGGAAAATTAGCTGTAGTTTTACGAGAATAAAGTCCAAATATTAAGACAGAATTTTTTTTTATATTGTGGGCATAAAGTCATAATATTACAAAAATAAAATTTAGGAAGATGAAGAAGAAGTTGTTCAAATATTTTGATAATTAAAAAAAATAAAAATGTGAAAAAGAGCAAATTCTTTAAATACATAACTTCTTAGCATATCTACATTTACAAAATATCAAAGTGGCAGAGTTACGTCCTTTCATTTTTCACTATGTGGCCCTCGCTGGAAAAAGTTTGGACTGTAGTCCTGTAGGAAACGCTGAGGAGGAGTGTCTGGTGGGACCAGGACATTTGCTGGCTCATTCAGTGATTCTGAATTCCAGCTCTGTGTTCGAGAGCAGCAAGCATTGAGCAGGTGGACATGTGCATTCAACATTTGAGGCAGTGTGGAGCATTTTAGATTCATCCTGAAATGTCACCCGAAAGGCAACTCCTGTACATTATCCCAACCTTAAATGGCAGTAATCCGTGTAATATTACAGTGTACGTATAATGGTAAAATGGCTTGAGAGTGCAATTTAGCGAGCAAAAAAAAAGTCGAACGTCGAACTTGATTGAGCCACGGCGGCCGCCGTAGTGGGTACTCTTTGACAAAACTTCGTTTCCGCTTCCGGTAGGTTGCAGTGCTAACGTGATAGCCATTTTATTCACTCGATGGCGGAATATTCCAGCGTCAAATCAACCAAACTGGTTCTAAAAGGTGTAAATAAAGGGTGAGTGTGTCCCTTACGAAGGAGATCAAAATCGGGATTAGTTAATTTTACTGCCGCGGTTTGGAAACTGTGCTTTTGTGAGCTGTGCTAATGCTAATGCTAATGCTAATGCTAATGCTAGGTCTATCGCACAGTTTATGACGGTGCTGTACATGAGCACCGCCTTCTTGTCATGAAAATACATTAAATGCACACAAATGTTTAGTTTGATACGAAATTTTACATTTAACAAAAATAAAGGCAGTCGTGTTCCTTTGCAACAACAAAAAGGCAAACACCAACGTTTCTTTCCTCTCCAAACAATATTAGTTTACGGCATACTCTACACGGCCGTACACTTGTATACAATGTTTAAATGTGAAAATCTTGTGAAAGTCTCGTCTATATTCCATTGTGCTAACTATGAACAGGAAAAAGAAGAAGCACAAAGACAAGAAGAGAAAAGCAGAAGATGAAGAATCCAAACTTGATGTTGTTGGTATGTGCATTTCATACTTAATAGAGGTGCTCCCATCAGGGTTTTATGCTGCCGATTCCGATACCCATCATTTATGAGTGAGATGGGCCGATCGCCGTCAATACCGATCACGTGGAGTAACTTACAAACTTTTCAATGTATTTATGATGAGTCCTATTGTATGGCGGCGTATTAGGGACACATTGGGGGCGGGGGGGGAAGCAGCGATTTTGAGAATAAAGTAGTAAATTCATGAGGAAAAAAGCCGTAATATTACCTTTGCCCAAGGCAGGCGATGCCCGTTACGACAGAATATTAAAATAATCAGAGATTTCGAGAATAAAGTTGTAAATTTAAAAAAATTAAGCTGTGCATTTATGAGAAAAAACATGCAAGTTTATGTTACAGGCATTGCCTAAGACAGCTATGAAAAGGGGGGTTTATCAAGTGTTTGTTCTTCACATGCCATATTAAATTAAAGCTGTTTAAAGAGATATATTTTTCACGGCTTGTGTTGCAGGATGCAAACTTTACATCACTCTCACAAATGGCATATAAATTGCGCACGGCAGACATATTTGTTTGGCTTTGCCGCCGCCGCATACCTGCGCAGTGTGAAGGAAAGGGGGAGGGGGAACACTACACTGCACACAGGGATCTCGACAGGCTCCAATAGTACGACACGCAGGTGATCGGCACTGAAAGGCATTGATCGCCATATGCCAATCACATACTTTTTGGTCGATACTGATGGGTGGCTGATTGATCGGAGCATCCCTACTTATTAATGCTTCATACTCATAAATGATTGACATGCATGTTAATGCATATCATTTGATTTCACCAGGCGGGTGGTGGGCCGTCCGCCATTTTGGAGAGATCAACGGCATGGTCGCCATAGAGATGCACAACAACTCGTACATCCACGCTCTGGACACTGGTCTCTTCACTGTGGGCGCGCCGCACAAAGGTCAGAAGAACGCTTGCACCCGTGTTGAGGCAACACTCTATGCAGCAGAACCACCTGAGCTTAATCTCTTCCCCCATTGGTCGCACAAATGGAAACAGGAAGAAGCTTGGCTGTAGGGAACAGTTGGTGTAAGAGTAGCATTTTAAGTTCCCGCTCGATGTCCTTCCCGCCCCTCCTCAAGCTTTTCGGCATAGCGAGGGAGTAGCATAGACAAAACAGTGAGGTGCATTCACGGACATTGGGTCATTACGTCTTTTTTTGGATCAGTCAAAGACCGGCGACCCACTGAAATTTGTTTGAAACATATTGTCCGATCCCGGTGCCAAATTGGTACTTTTGAAACTGGGCCGGTGCTTAACCAGCGCCTGAAGCGCTACTTTAAAAAAGGAAAACACAAATTTTGTCTAAAAACAATGCCTTGTTTGTTGTATGGAATTTTGTGACATGCAAGTTGAACAGAGTAGCAATAATAATATAATATTTACAATAGCAATAATAATAATATTTACAATAATGGTAAATATTTCAATATTTGAGTCTGCATCTAACACAGGAAATACGGCTTTCAATGTTATTTTTCCCAGCAGATATAAGTAGATTAGATGTGTTTTGGTGTCACGACCACGTTAAATGACAATATCACCTTCCAGCGCTTATACATGTTGTCCATTTACCCAAATATTTTTTTTAATTAAATCTTTTTCATTTTCATTTTCTTCCTCCAAAAATTGGCTTTTTTTCCCGCAGAAAAGACATTTCATTCACCCTAACATTTTTTTCATTTAGAGTTTTTTTACATCCAAAAATCAGCTGTTTTTTTCCACAGAAAACACATTTCGTTCGCCCTAATATTTTTTCAGTTCCATTTTTTCCTTCTGAAAGCAGGCCATTTATAACATCTCAATTACAGTAATATTTTGTTTAATTTTGTCCCTTTTTTTCCTCCAAAAATTGACAGTTTTTTCCACAGAAAACACATCTCAATTATCCTACTATTTTTTTTTATTTTATTTTAGTTTTTTATTTATCATAATCTTCTTTCATTTCTTTTTTTTTTTCTATGAAAATTGGCCATTTTTTCTGCAGAAAACACAACTTTTGAGGTGAGGTGCAACCAAACTTTTCATCGTCTGTGCAGGTGAAAAGCTCGCATCAAGTGTCATTTTTGCCTAATTTAGGTGCCACACTTCCCCACTCCAGTTCCAAGTTCCAAGTTTTGGATGCTTTTGGTTTACTGGTTGTGAAGAGAGGCAGTATAGAGGTTATATGATAAACTAGAACCCCCATGTCTTGGGATGATGCTTGTGCCACACTGTGAATAATGTCATTCCTGCAGGTCATTGGGCGGTTCAGCGCCCTGAGGGCTGCGCAAGAAAGGACAAAGCCTGATTGTAATGCAACACTGTACACCTTGTGAACATGTTTTTCCACCTCATCTACATTTTAAAAGTCACTTTTACCGCAGTTTTCTGACTGTAACTTCAAGGAGATTTCATGAAAATGTAGTTTTGGGTTGCATTTACGCGTAGACCCGGGGCGTTTGTGGGGAGACGGTGTGCACACGTCAGACACGGCGGCTGAAGGGGGTTGAGTTGAGGGCAAGGACAGGGAGCGTATGCGCCGTTTCCACAGCGCCTCAGGGCACATCCGAGGGAGTGCTGCTCATGTTAATAGCGCAGCGCGCTCCCCCACGCCCACAATTAATTCAGCCCACGTTTAATCAGAAACGGCCAACACTCTGCGGAGATTGAAACACCCCCAATTCCCCGGGTGGCTCCCCCCTATCCTCGGCACGGGCACGTGAGCGCATTTTCTGCGAGATGAAAGAGGACACGAGCCGGCCTTTTGGAAAAGGAGGAAGATGAGATATTTCACATCGTCAAGCGCAGACGGCGGCGTTCACGCTCACTCGCAGCCGAGTTGATGCTCTGTTCATCTTCTCATAAAAGCTTTTATTCAGTGCACAGGCAACGTTTGAAGTCACTTCCCAACTGTCGTGCGAGTCTAGAAATGAGGCGTAAAAGCAGTCAAACTTGCATGCGAAAGGAGGAATGCGAGTCCGGTCACTCGAGTGCCTCATGCATCTTATTTTTTGAGTGTAAAAAGAAACCTACCACCTTTAGGCACCATATGGCTCGGGGTGTCCGACCGATACCATTGTCCGATATCGGCTTACAAATTTGATATCGCTTCATATCAGTTAGGGATGTCCCGACACAACTTTTTCACAACACAGTACCGATATCGCAGCCCTGAATGTTGGCCAATACTGATATCAATCCAATCCGACGTAAACATGCATCGTGCATACTTTGAGTGTGGAAAAGAATCCGTCAAGTGATATCACTCTAGCATAGAACAGCAGCAATGAGGAAAAGTCACCTTCAGACGGCATCGCTTGTTTTGTTTGTTCGCCTCCGTGGTGTTGTTGGATGTGTTGAACTTCCCTTGTGCACGGTGGCCTTTGCGCTTGTCCACAGCGTTTCTTTTCCGACTTTGTCGAGGGGTGCTGCCACGCAGCCGACCTGCCCGCCCTGCTCCTTTTGATGCGACCATGTGGGGGTGTCCATGCTGGATAGAAGGGCTGGAGTGCAGTCTGGAATGGAGAGTGCTGATATTGCAGATTTTAGATGCAGACGTTTTAATCCCATACTTTTTTTTTTTTTTTTTTTTTTGCTGATGTTGGACCGATGTCGGATAATATCAGAATTATTTTTTTCTGCTGATAACGATATTGGTGTGCAAAAATTGTACTATTGTACAACAGATGAATAAAAAGCATCTCCTTCCATCCCTCATGCGTGAGGGGTGGTGGTGAACTAAAAGACCCTCAGGAGCCCAGAAGAGGCTTTGCATTATTAATGGCAAAAAGCAGGTATGTGGAAATTATGCACATGTTCATAACAGTGCAGGATTTGTTCCCCTTTTTAGAATATAATAAGTGCATGGCTCAGATCAAGGGTACCCTTTGCTGTCTTCAACTTGACTTGAGTAGTATTTGAAACTGTTGTTGTAACAATGTGTACTATCCCTATCACTCTGACGTTTATAGAGGGAGGAAGCTTACCAAACCATAAATGAAGCCTGTTCATGTTTTTATTTTGCGCTAGCACGGCAGTGTTGTAAAAAAGTGTCTATATTTGGACATTGAAATGTTCCATGTAAAGCATGTGATTTCTACTTAGAATTAAATAATGATGTCTGAAATTGGTTTCTAATGTGTTTTACTCAAATATTCTCAGTGTAAAAAAAATAACTTGTGTAATCATTAGTGAAAAGTACATAACCTTCGTGTCCGCCTGCCGTTTTTTTTTTTTACCTCTCATAGGTCGCCGTTCGTGTCGTGTGCACGAAGCGGCGAAAAAAACACGCGAAGTGGGCAAAATGATTCATCATTACTGGTCGGATTTGACTTACTTTTATCCGTCGTATTATATGTTGTTGACATTTATCCGAACCAAATAAATTCTAGCGTGTTCGTTGATAAATTGCTCCGTATTTAACCCGGAAGCCGGCGTGTCCCTCATGGGAGGTCAAAGATGGCCTTGTAATTTTAGGTGTTTAGCATGATAATTGAAGAACCACTCACTCAGTCCATTTCACTGAATCCTGGCTCATGTTGCCACAGTGCTGCAATGATTAGCTTGTATTGTGGAGTTGATAGGTCAAAGTTGATGTCATTACAGTGTTAAGAACGGCTGATGGGATTTGTAGTCTTTTTACTGATACAATGACAGTAATGACAGTAACAACAACGGCATGGGAAGGACTGAAGGTCAATTTTTCTTTGCCATATTTTCAGAGCTTTAACTGAAGATCTAGATTTGTCACTTGTTTTTATTTACTTTAAGATACTCTCAAATATAAGTTACTTTTCTAACAAAAGTCAAATCTATGCAGAGATAACAGCATAAAGTGGACACCGAGTTATGTACTTTACATTGAAGAAAGAGTGAACTTGGCAGGGTTGCTATGGGAAATGGAAGATGTCTCCAGCTCTGGTATGTTGGGTGTGTGTTTTGCAATGTTTGAAGTTTGTGTTGATAACATTACCAAGGTCTATCCACCAGTTTGACATTTTACCCAAAATGTAACACTTGGGTACCCTTCATCTGAGCCATGCACACATACATTTTAAGCCTTCCACATATGCAAGACATCATAGTGTTACGATGGCTGCACTTTTCGGCACGCTCTTGTAGACTTTTTTTAAGACCTCCACCAAGGCTCACCAATCCTAAATATGTCCGTCTGGTTTGATGGTGTGGTAATATCATTAATAGGCCTGTCACAATAATCGATAAAATGGATTGATCCAGCGCTAAAAAAAAAACGGCTCGCTAATTATGACGTCATCGATAAATAGACATGTGCCCGCATGCGTTCGTGTTCCATCCGCTCGTCTCTCTGTCTGACTCTTTACTACACAGGCTGATGACCAAGACGCTTCACCCTGCATCTCCTGGTTCTGTAGTGGAACAAACGGAGAGAGTGAAGCCTCATCTCATTCAGCCTCTTTGTGGAGGCGGGGCTACTAGTGAGTGAAGGCACAGAAGCCATGGTTTCTGAGGCGAACGCGACAGCCCCAGTGTGGGAATATTTTGGTTTTCAACAGAATGAACAAGGTGAGCGCATGAACACCGACGACACGGACAGTTTTCTCAACTGGGGAAAACAAAAACTACTGGAGCCTTCGTCCCGACGGTCAACGCTTACCGAGGCGTTTGGTCGGCAAAGTAAATACAGAATAAACAAAACACTGCAAAATTTTGCGCACTCACACAAAATTGTGCGCTCACGCGCTCACTACATTGCAAAAGAAATGCAAACATTCAATTTGGTGACACGGTACTGTACATGGCATACATTTTACATACATGCAGGCAACTTCTGTGTCACGCTAATGTGGCTCACACACTGGTACACTACACTTCAGTACCATCTAGTGGTTCAAATGTGAGTTACACCTCATGACAATAATGAAAAAAATGGTCTCAAAAATGTTGTCTATTGTTTATCGATTATAATTTGTAGCACATTTATTGACCATCAAAATTTGTTATCGTGACAGGCCGAATCATTCCACTCCACTACTGTAGGTGGCAGTATTGCAATTCTAAAGTTGCCTTTTTTCCACCTACCCCACTTGATGCCAATGCAAGTGGACTGGAACAGAAAAAAGTGTACATGACCTTCAGGAAAACTGGTTGCGAAGGCTGGATTTCAAACCAACTCAGCGAGATCAAAGTGTAGTCTTCCAAAACGGAGGTAATTACCTTTTTTTTTTATCCCCCCCGCAGATGATGAAGGACCCGACCCTCCTGAACAGTTCACTGCTGTCAAGCTGTCTGACAGCAGGTGACTACACAACAAGAACACACACATGGCTGCAGACTTTTTCTCTCTGATCTACAACGCTGTCTTTGCAGGATAGCCTTGAAGTCCGGGTACGGGAAGTACCTGGGGCTCAACTCCGACAGTTTGGTGGTGGGCCGCTCTGACGCCATCGGCTCCAGAGAGCAGTGGGAGCCCGTCTTTCAAGAAGTGAGTCTGTCGTTTGTGTTTAAAGGTCCCATATGACCTTGTGAAA
Source organism: Dunckerocampus dactyliophorus (assembly GCF_027744805.1). Classification (NCBI taxonomy): domain Eukaryota; kingdom Metazoa; phylum Chordata; class Actinopteri; order Syngnathiformes; family Syngnathidae; genus Dunckerocampus; species Dunckerocampus dactyliophorus. Next base: position 32,515,630 of record NC_072824.1, read on the forward strand.
GAAGTCTCCGGCCTGTCTGTGTGTTTAGTGGAAGTGTATTAGCCTTGATGACAGGCTGGAATTTAGGCATTTTAAATGTTTAGTGTGTGTGTGTGTGTATAACGTTACAACGTATAACGTTAAGAAGTGGGACAGGAGGACACAAACGTTAGCAACACTAGCAAAGCTATGTGAGCTAAGTGCTAACATTACACTCACACTTTAACAGCAACATCATGCTAGGTTAGCTCAGTCACTGAAGAAAAACAGCATGATCAAAAGTAAAGTTCCCCTGTCTGACTGACTGTTTTAAGATGTGTAGCGAAGCCTGTATTTTTGCCCATCATCCACAATCCTTATATGAGGCATGAACATGCATGTCTTAGTCTTTTCTCTGCCTTGTAAATGTATAAAAACATCTAAAAAAGAGGCAGCTAAGAATGCATGTAACAGTAGGCACTTATTCTGACTATAAAGCCTTCTGAAAAAAGTGTCTTTCCTTTAAAGTAAGAATGCAGGACACAGTCGCCGTGTGGCCGTACGCTAGAACAATCAAACATGGTGTTCTGTTCCTCAACATGTTTGCAGGGCAAGATGGCTCTCCTGGCCGCAAACAGCTGCTTCATCTCCTACAGCCCCAGCGGCGACATCGAGGCCAAGAGCAAAACGGCGGGCGATGGCGAGATGGTGAAGGTGGCGTATGATAAAAAAGAAAAAAGAAATCATTGCATGTAATCCTTTGATTGCACGCCATTTGACTTTGTGACCGAGCCCCAAGGGGGCACCAGGCAATGATATTAAACACAGAACATCTTCCCTCCTCCCTTTGTCCGTGTGTGGAATGACGAGCAGATCAGGTCGTGTGCGGAGCGAGAGGTCAAGCACAAAGACGACATCGCAGATGAGGACCGAGGCAACGTGAAGTCCTGTGAGGTCAATTACGTGTACGTGCTGACAAGACTCCTGTAGACGTTATTTCTACCTTCAAATCTCCATATTGCTTGTCAGCTGCTTCTTAATGGGGGTCATCTTGTGTTACCATGGATGAAATGCATGACAACTTAACTAGTAGTTGTGCGTTTGTCCTGATTTACTTCCCTCAGACGAGACGTGAAAAAACAACAGATGCGCCATCACGCCTCTGAAAGCGTTGCGCCGTCAATCTGGATGATGGAGCATCTTGAGAGTTTCATGCACGCCTCGTTTGCGAGTCCTGACATTCAACGCTGTTTTTCCTTTTGACTGTGCTTTAAAGGCGTATTTGTTGGGGGAAACACATGTTGCAGCATGATGGAAGGACAAAACCAAGTAACTACAACGTTGTTACCTTAAGAATGCGTACAGCAGGGGTGTCCAAACTTTTTCCAGCGAGGGCCACATAGTGAAAAATGAAAGGAGGCAAGAGCCACTTTGATATTTAGGAAAGCAGCACATGGAGATATGCTAAGAAGCTACAGCACACGTGGCTTTGGAATAGAGTGGAAATGCTGCTAAAAATGACGTGAAATACGAGTTTATTCTTGTAAAAATGCGACTTTTGTTCTTCATTCGTTCTTAATATTTTGACTTTATTGTCATAAAATGACAGCTGTTTTTTTCCATTTCAACAATAATGTATTTTTCTTTATTTTAACAGTTACCAAAATAATATTTTCCCAAGTTTATTCTCATAAAATTGCAACTCTTTTCTCATTACAAATGGTTTTTTTTGTCTTAATGTTTTGACTTTACTCTGGTCACATTGCTGCTGTGGATTTTTTCTGTATAATTTTCCAAGTATTTCAACTTTCTTTCTAATATTTTGACTTTATTCTCATGTTATACATTTTCTCCCAACCTAAGCTTCCAAAAATTACAACTTTAGTCATTGTTTTTGTCTTATATAATAATATATATAATATTTCAACCTCATACTATGACTTTATTCTCATGAAATGATGGCTTTTTTCCTGCTAGATTCCAACTCTTCTCTTAATATTTTGACTTTTGATTGATTTTCCCATTTTTGCTGCTGATGTTTTTTTTGTTTTTTTTTCCTTGTTAAATTCCATTTTTAGACTGTGCTGCGAGCCGATAAAATCACAGCCGCGGGCCGCAAATGACCCCCTGGGCTGCACTTTGGACACCCCTGGCGTACAGCATTGAAATAGATGACCTCAATAAAGTAGTTCAATTCAAAAATTAGAATACACTAGTAAATGACTATGAATATGAATTATTTATTCCAATTTATTCTAAGGATTTTCTTGAAATTTGTGGAGCACTGTCCAACCTTACCAGCTGGTGGCACTGTGCTTTCAGTATGCTTTTTATATTTAACACAAACCTTTGCCTCATTCCGCTTGTAGCGTTGCGTTTGGAGTATTTGCCGATTCATTCTTTTTTTCATTGGCCAATGGGGCCGGTGTGCTGCAGCCTTGGGAGTTCTGCCTAGCAACAAAGCCCCACCACACAGAAGTGTCTGTTCATGTGTTGATGAGTCATGTTTGTGTTTATACTGTGACGTGGGACAGGAAGAAGTTTCAGAGTTTCCAGGACCGTCGCCTCAGGGTGAACGAGGACGAGACGTGCTCGCTGAAGAAAGCCAGGCTGGACGGGAAGTTTCACGAGGCTTTACTCGACAGGTGCTTTCTATATTTTAGACTTGAATATCTTTCATATATCCCACTTTGTTAGGAGAATAATGCTCAGTTTGTTGATGTGGTGTATGACTGTACTTTATTATATAGAGAGCTATTTCTCATGAAAGTTGAGGTCCACTTAGCATTCATTGTGTTCCTAAGCCACCCCCGAATAGCATTTAGACGCCCATAAAAGTGTAGATTTTTGACAAACTGATAAAGCCTGTGCTATGCAGTCATGTCCAGGCACTGCATAACACTAATTTGCACATAATAAATGTTTACGCACTGATATACATGCAAAACAATGCTATTTTATACTAATTGATAACCAACAAGGCATGCTGGGTAACTCCATGTTGGGGAAGTGCGTATGTGAGGTCCAGTGGGGCCATATATTGTTTTGTATTTGTCAGCGATGACGCCATAAGTATTTTTTTTTTCCATTACAGGAGGAGCAAAATGAAAGCAGACCGGTACTGCAAGTGAAACAGTTGCAGGGTCTTTTTTTTGTAAATGTTTTTTTTAGAATGGACTATGTCTTCTGATTTGCTATGTTGGAATAAACTCGTCATGGTCAAATCAGTTTGGCTGCTGTTGTATTTTTCTGCATTAAGATTCAAGATTCAAGAGTTTTATTGTCATATGCATAGTAAAACAGCGGTTATACTCTGCAATGAGTATTCTTATTCTGTTCATTCTCCCAAGAAAAGAAAGAAAACACAAGAAAGAATAAGAACATAAGAAACATAAATACCAATAAATTAAGCAACAACAACAGAAGAGACATTAATACAAATAAATAAATAATAAAGTGCTATGAGTGTGTCGGTGTGTTGCATGCAGCGTGTGAGTGCTTCGTTGAGAAGCCTGATGACCTGTGGGTAAAAGCTGTTTGCCAGCCTTGTGGTCCTGGACTTCAAACTCAAACTTACATAATTTTTTTTTTTTTTTAATTAAGTCATGCTAAAACTGACAAAAACCTTTTACTATGTAGGACACAGCTGCATGTTTAATCTGAGCTATGATTTAGAGGATGTATACACACAAATACACATATATATATGTGTGTGTGTGTATATATAAACAAAATATGTTAGGGCTGCCAAAAATAACAGTATTTCATAATAAACTTTTTAGCGTAATAAACGCAAGCACAACATGTCAAGTACCTCTGTCACGACTGCAGAGTCTGACGCTGTTTTATAACTTTATTCTGACCTGAACACATCAGCAGCAGTGCAATTCCAACGCTATATATAACCACCGACTCACAAACACGTTTCTAGTCAAGACTTCCTCTTTGTCACTAGACTACCGTGAGATGCATTCACGGACACTCCGAACATCACAAAACCCCTTTACCGTGTGTATGTGTGGTCTAAACATAGACAAAGAAAAACAGTAAGTGGATATTGTTATCACTCACTAACGTAACTCTTACTGCGGAAGCAAAATTTGCAGCATTTAAGTATGCTTGGAAATCCCAGAAAATACATCTTCAGTTGTCCCAATAGTGGTTAATTGGTTGTGATAAATGCATTTCTGATATAGGATTCAGTGTTAATAAATGAAAAATTGTCGTAGAGCATAGAAAACCTGTTTATGAGTTTCTGAATACGGTTTTAAACATTGTTAGAGCCCCGTAGACATGGAAAAACACACATATCGTCACATTTACACTCCTACTATTCATTGTTCACGACACATTGCTCAACTCTATGCTGCAGGGACTGGAGACAGCCCTAGCTAGCGAGTTAGCAAGCTAACCAGTTAGGCTAAGATTTATTTATTCTTAACCTAAGAAGCCAAAAACTTACAACTTCCACACTATATGGGAGGAGAACTTACTTTCATGTTATCGTGCCGGACATGCCATGGCTGACTTCATGACTAATGTCTCATCAATGTTTTGTGTCATTACTGACGCCTAGCGACCAGAATATTACATATCACATGTATTTACATATACTTTCACTAATAATCCATCATTTGTGGAAAAAACGCGATATACGTTCAGTGGCTGCTGTCAATGCAAGAACAATGTCCTCAGGTCCGGTAGTGTTGTTTGTGTTTTAAAGTCCAAAGGCATTGTGTGACATGTTGGAACAGAACAGGCTTTTGTCACTTTGCCCTTAAAGGTAAATGCACTTCCGGGTGGGAACGAACTGCTTCTTTAGTGCGTGTGTAGGGGTGTTGTCATTCTAATCGATGTCATTTCTGTTAGATTGATACCTTCACTTACGAAAAAGTTTGTGTATGCGTGATTTTTGTGCAATTTGCACCAACAAACTGCAGCTGATTATTTCTTTTCATTGCGCGTCAGTGAAGTTTAATTTATTGATCCACTTCCGGGTTCCCCCCATAAATTGAGTGTCAGTCAGCGGTGTGTCACAAGAAAACAAGTAACCCTTGCAAGTAAATTTAATACATTTTGTGTTCGGCTGGTGTCAAGGCTACAAAATGGCGCGCTTTATTTTTCTTTTTGTGGCTGCTTTATTTACGGTCACAGCGGCGCAGTTTATACCCCCGGTAAGTAACATTTGTGCCACTGTGCGTTGTTTTTATTGAAGAGTCGTGCGAAAAACTGTGATGTGACTTACGCATTACACTAAATGTTGGACTATTTGATTCTTAACAGTTCACAGAAGACTGCCGGATGGGAATGTACCCACCAAGTGGACCCACGTAGGTCACAACCATGTGCTAAATAATAACCTTGACAGCAAATGAAGTCAGCGAGTGTTGTCGTAGTTTGTGTTTTGTAACGTTGGAGCTGTGGTGCGTTCAATTGCTGCCCGTTGCACGCAAAGTTTGAAGCTGTTCATTTGAACTAATCGGAACATGTAAAGAATGGTTTGATGTATTATGTAAAGGCAAATTACGAAATAACATTAAAGAAACACCAAGAATGCGTTTTTCAGGCTGACTTGTAATATCTTGGATAATGATAAGAATGTTTTGTTAAATTCAGAGGTAGCGATAGACATTTGAGGAAAACAACATTTTCAACGTTAGTTGTATGCTTGTGAATACAAACACTAGCCACAACATTAGGTACAGTTACGCAATAGGATCACGCAAACTCATCAAATCAATCTAATGGAAATCCGACTTTCAAATTTCACCTGAACACAACACGCGGCCACTCGTCTTTTACGACGGAGCTTTAAGGCCACATTGCAAAAAAGAATTTGAGATTTCCAGAATAAAGTCGTAAATTTAGACAACATTGAAGATTACATTTAGGAGAAAAAAAAGACAATTTTTCGGAAATGTGCAAGATTTTTCCTAGGTCATAATTTTACGATAAAAGACTTGTAAATTTCTGACTTTATTATTGTAAACTGATGACTTTTTTCTCGTAATATTACGACTTTTTTCTTGTAAATGTACGACTTTATTCTCATAAATGTACACTTTTTTTCTTTAAATTACAACTTTATTCTCCTAAATTTACAAATTTTTCCCGTAAATTTCCGTCTTTATTCTCATAAATTTACTACTTTTTTCTCATAAATTACGACTTTAATTTCATAAATGTAAAACTTTTTTTCTCGTAAATGTACAACTTTTTTCCCGTGAATTTACGACCTTATTCTCGTAAATTCACAACTTTTGACCTCATAAATGTACGTCTTTCTTCTCACAAATCGAGGACTTATTTCCTCGCAAATGTACGACTTTAGTCTCCTAAATGTACACCTTTTTTTCCTCTTTGAACTACGACATTGTTCTCGGAAATGTACAAATCTTTCTCGTACATTTCCCCAATGAAGCGCTTGATGCTGAACAAGCCCAGGTGATGGAGGACTCCACGTGGGGAAATAATGAGTTGAATCCTTGAATTCAGGTTTAAAGGAGCCGTCAGCTGGTATTCGGTGGACCTGGACTTGCCCCCCAGGGACAGATGGACCGCTGTGATCACTGAGAAAAAGAGGGAGGTACAATAACGACCAATAATGACGGTATGTTTTTGGCCCGGTGAGCCGTCTCTGATGTTGTGATGACTGTCCAAGCTGGCCAGCATGATCCAGGCCATCAAAGACTTGGCGGATGCGTTCGTGCCTGACGGGAAGCTGGTCGAGCTGGTGGACGCCGCGCTGGTCAGCCGCACTCACTGGCATCTTCTGGCGTGTTGCTTTCAAATGTGGCAGCAGTAACCAAGCTGTGTTTGTTTGTGCGCAGCCTCTTATAGTCGACACGCTTCCGTACCCGTTTGCCGATGAAATTAGAGGAATAGCGGCAGCCTCGGGGATTCCTCTGGGTAAGCTGAGATGGGCGTTTCCGCTGAGCGGGACAGAGATAGTAATCTGCCGCTGGGAGGTGGATGAACATGCTTGTTTGTCACCCGGTGGCGACGTAGGTGAGGTGGTCCTGTTTAACATCTTCTACGAGGTGTTTACCGTCTGCACGTCGGTCATCGCAGAGGACGCCAAAGGTGACGGCAGCAGGGAATTCATGTTGAACGTCAACCAGTTAACGGAGCGCTTCTTTTTCCCGTCGCTTTCTCAGGAAACCTGCTGCACGCTCGCAATCTGGATTTTGGATTATTCATGGGGTGAGAGACGCTTTTCTCCAAAAAATACTACCTTCTCGCTCATTTTTATTGCGGTATTGTTACTTTTAAATAGTCAATGATTACCCTTTTTTACGTTTCTTTTGACTTGATCAAATATGTGATGGGTTTATTGGTATTGGATGAAAGTGGCGGCCTCGGTCTGTTTGTTTGCCTGTGTTCAAAATAAGGTGAAAAGTTCTGGATGGATTTGGATGACATTTTCAGGAAGTGTCGGAAATGGGATAAGGAAGAACTGATGAAATGTTGGAGGTGATCCAAAATTCAACATTTTCCCCAAATTCACCCTTTTCGCTACAGCTAATTCTTATCACCTGCTACCACTGCCCCATTTATCCACCGATTCAAACCCTTCCAACGTCCAAGTGCTCCTCCGCTCCTTCGGGACATTCAGCCTTCACGGCACATTGCGCTATCATGGTAGCATACTACTGGTAGCACACGAGCAGTTTTACCTATTTTCATGGGTAGACCCACATATAAACACTTAGCTCTATCATGCTAGGTATTAGCATGTAAGCATTGCTAGCATGTTAATATTAGCATAGTAGCATTTTTAGCCATTTTCATAGGTAGACACTTATATAAAGACTTAGCATTACCATGCTAGGTGTTAGCATGCTTATGTTAGCGTTGCTAGCATGTTAACATTAGCATAGTAGCATTTTTAGTCATTTTCACAGGTAGACACTTATATAAAGACTTAGCATTATCATGCTAGGCGTTAACATGCTAACATTAGCATGTTTAGCCATTTTTTTATTTATTTATTTTATTTATTTATTTTCTAATATAACCATTTCCTCCCAAAAACGATGTTATTCTTTTAAAATTGTGTTCTTGTCACTTGACTCTTTTTTGATTTTTTTTTTTTTTAGTTTTATTTTTTTCTACATAATGTTATTACTTTTTCTTTTAAAAAATGCATTCATCTAAAAGTAGGGCTGTTTTATTTATTTTTTATTTTTTGAAGCAATTTTGATTTAAATTTTTGTGAAATTAGAAAATAACATGAAATTCACTTTTTAGATTTATGGTTATTTTTTACTACTATTTTTTGGAAGATTTCTACATAATGGAAAAAAAATGTGTTCTCAGGTCTGTTTAATTTTTTACTTTTTTGAAAAAAGTTAGATTTTTATTCTTGTAAAATTAGAAAGTGACTTTTTTTAACGTTCTTGTGAAAGTTGCACTATTTCCTTGTGAAAACGACTTTATGACTGGTATTTTTTTTTTTTTTAATCCCATCAAATTTTGGATTTTGTCTTTGGGGGGGGTCGAGGAGAGACTTAAAAAAAAAAAAAAGAACCTTTATTTTCCCTCCGAAAAATGATGTTATTCTTGTAATAGTATTTTTTTGGCACATGATTCATTCTGATGATTTATTTTTACATGAAAATACTTTTTTTTTTCTTTAAAGAAAAAAAAGTATTCTTCTTAGAAAACCCCAGATTTTATTCTTGTGAAATTGGGAAAATTGCGTATGTTTCAAACCAAGCAAACAGACAACCAATGTTGTAGTTAAGACAATGTGCGGGTGAAGTGAAAGGGAGGCGCTGGTGTGGCAGGTGGGACGAGCGAAACAAGTCGTGGGTGGTGAGCGAGTTGCTGAAGCCGCTGGTGGTCAACGTGGACTTCAAGAGAAACAAGCAGACGGTCTTCAAGTCCACCAGCTTTGCGGGCTACGTTGGCATGCTGACGGGCATCAAACCTGTGAGTCTGACACGCTGGAATAATCAATCATCATCCTCATCATCCTCATCCTCATCCTCATCCTCATGATAACCCGCTGCCTGCCAGACCGCCTTCACGCTGACCATGAACGAACGCTTCAGCCTGGACGGAGGATACATCGGTGAGTGGCGGGAGCGTCTCTGAAGGGGCGGAGCTCGCCACGTGCGGCTTGATGCTAGCGTATGTCCGCCTGCAGGAATCCTGGAGTGGATCCTCGGGAAGCGAGACGGGATCTGGATGAGCTTCCTCACTCGCTCCGTGCTGGAAAACGCAACCAGGTACGTCCGCACCGCCGTGACGCACTTTGACCGGCGGCGGCACCGTGACGCCACGCTTGACCCTTTCCTTTCTTTGCGTGGGTCAGCTACGAGGAGGCCAAAGGTCGCCTGGCTCAGACCAAACTGCTGGCTCCGGCCTACTTCATCCTGGGGGGCAACAGCACGGGCCAAGGCTGCATCATCACCAGATCCCGCCTCCTCAGCCTGGACGTCCTCGAGTAACACGGCTTTTTTCTGCTAATATTTCACTCAAACCAACACTTTTCTCATTTTTTATCAGGAAAATCATTTTTTGTGAAGAACAACTTGATGCTTGCGCAATCATGATGTTGTCATATTTATTTCACTTTTTGTCACATCAACACTTTTTCTCGTCCTTTTTTATCATAAAATAGCTTTTTAAAGAATGACTCATGCTTTTGCAATAATGTTGTTTTTCTAAATATTGAACTGTTTCTCATTCTTTGTCGCATTTTTGGAATAACGACTTTATGCTTGTACAATAATGACGTTATTGTGGTATTATATTTTTTATCATAGTATTACTTTTTTTTTCAATATTTATGTAAATATTGAACTTTTTGACGTTTCTCATCCTTTTTTTTATCATAAAATTGTATTTTTTTTAATTGTTATATTTTTGCAATAATATTATCACACGTTTTCTCATAATATTAAATGTTTCTAAATATTTAACTTTTTGTCAAATGTACACTTTTTCCTCATCCTTTTTTTATCATAAAAATATGTTTTTAATAATTACTTTATGCTTTCTACAATAATATTATTATGGTATTAGATTTTTTCCTCATAATATTCCATTTTTTTCCCCAAAACTTTCTTTGTGTTAAATGAGTTGCAAAAATGTCTTTTTGGGTGCTGTGAATACTTTTGCAAATGGGATTTTCAGTTTTTTCCAAAAGTTTTTTTTAATACATTTGCTTTTTTCATGTTGTCGTCATGGGGTGCAGAATTTTGAGGCGAAAAATGAATTTCTCCCATTTTGGGATAAAGCCATAACAGAACAATTTGGTGCATGTTAACACACTGCTAACCCCCCACTGCTGTTGGCAGACTCAGACATTACGTGACCAAAAGGAGAAGATGCTTGTCGCCTGCTTGTTGTGAAATTGCTCGCTTGTGACTTAGTCGTCACGTGACGACTGTGAAACGCGTCATGCGTCGCTTTGCTTTTTCTTGTAGGATTGACTTGAAGTTGGGCCGCTGGTACGTGCTGGAGACAAACTACGACCACTGGAAGGATCCGTTGTTCCTGGATGACCGCAGGACCCCGGCCATGAAGTGCATGAACGCCACCTCGCAGGCCGTAAGGACATCTTGTCTCGCGGGGGTCATGTGATGGTTTTTGTGTTTGTTTTAATGTCGGACTTTATGATGCGTTACTGTTTGACAGAACGTCTCCATCAAGACGCTTTATGACGTGCTGTCCACGAAGCCGGTGCTCAACAAGGTCAGCTTTCTTTGTCTTTGGTCTTTGTCTCGGTGCAGTCTTTGTCTCTAAATGCTCCCACCCCCGTCTCTTGTCTCCAGTTGACCACGTACACAACACTGATGCAGGTGTCTGCAGGCACGCTGGAGTCCTACATCAGAGACTGTCCCAGCCCCTGCATGCCCTGGTGACCCATCACTGCTGCCTTGTGTTGTCTTTCACATCAGTTCTAAACGTCGTTCATGTGGACGTGATGCGAAATGTTCTGAAAGCGGACAAAGGGAAGTGCACGTGAGTGCACGTCACATTGGTTCCAGGCGCAGGCTGCCAACCATTTCCTTAAAATCCAACTCCCACTTCATGTTTCATTAAAAACAATTCCGGTACAAATCTTTTCTATTGTTTTTCACCAAAACATTCACCTTCAGATGCAACGTCCTTTTTTAGGGGAGGGGTCTCAAAATCACGGCCCGCAGCCATTTGCGGCCCACCAAATCGTAACTTGCGGCCCGCAACTGGACATCGTAGTGTAACTGCAGCCCGCAACATCCGGGCAAGCTCAGTCTTCCATACTTCCAGGGGCAAGTAAACAACACTGAAGTAACAGTGGTGTTATCACATGGATGTATTGGGACTTGTATCGTATCTTGAGGTACCCTGAGATTCCCAGCCCTACTCCCAACCCAGCCGCACCCAAACTCTACCTCCACTGGCCCCCAGTGAAATTGAGTTTGAGACCCCCATTTTAGGTGGCCCTAATATTGAATCCTTAGGTGCTCCCATTTTTATTTTGGCCAGAGGGCACACCCAATTTTTCAGCCTTAGGTGTACCTAATATTCTGGGTGCCACTAATATTGGATTTGTGTTGACACTTCGGGTCAACCTAATATTTTTGCCTCAACTGTACATTTTTCAGTTGCCACACATGTACCTAATGGTTTGGGTGTACATCTAGTGTACCTAATGATTTGGGTGTACATCTAGTGTACCTAATGGTTTGGGTGTACATCTAGTGTACCTAATGATTTGGGTGTACATCTAGTGTACCTAATGATTTGGGTGTACCTAATGATTTGGGTGTACATCTAGTGTACCTAATGATTTGGGTGTACATCTAGTGTACCTAATGGTTTGGGTGTACATCTAGTGTACCTAATGATTTGGGTGTACATCTAGTGTACCTAATGATTTGGGTGTACCTAATGATTTGGGTGTACATCTAGTGTACCTAATGATTTGGGTGTACATCTAGTGTACCTAATGGTTTGGGTGTACATCTAGTGTACCTAATGATTTGGGTGTACATCTAGTGTACCTAATGATTTGGGTGTACCTAATGATTTGGGTGTACATCTAGTGTACCTAATGATTTGGGTGTACATATAGTGTACCTAATGGTTTGGGTGTACCTCTAGTGTACTGTGTACCCCCCAATTTTTCAGCCCTAGGTGTGCCTAATGTTTTGGCCTCATTTTTCAGCTGCGTAAAATTGAGTATTCTGGCCTGCGGTGTACCTTATATTTTGGGAGAGGCTGCAGCATCATGAATATCAATGAAGGACATGAAAACACAAAAGTCCCAACATTTTAATGAAAACGTTCTGCATTGTAACAAGATGGAGGGAAAACAAAGCTTGCAGCCAATAAAGACTAAAATGTAGAAAAATGTCAACAAAGCATTGAAGTCACAGCTTTTTAAAACTTGTTAACTCACAGCAGGTGCATGAAGGCGAACCCATCCCAAACAAACAAACAAACCTTAGTGGGATAAAATGAACTAGTATTTGCGGAGGACTTCACTATTTGCTTTTCAAATCAAGTTATTGACAGGACAACATCGGCAGCCTCAGAAGATCTGATGTGCTTTTATTTCCTCTTCCTGGGCAGCAGCGTTTCCTGCAAAAGACCAGCCAAACGTACGTAAACCCAAGCAGTAGTATCAGTACTAGCAGTACTACCAGGTGTAAACGCCAACGCTGTCGAGACAAACCTGGTTCCTTCAAAGCCTCGTCGTTTCCCAAGAGACCCGCAAAAAGTTCTGTGTTGTCGCCGAGGATTTCCACTCGCAAGTCGTTATTCTGCTGCTCCTCCACGATCCTCTTCTGCAGCTCCTCCTGCCCACAACCCATCAATCAATCAATCAATCAAGCCCACCGTGAAGGGAGCTGCTGGGATTGGACGTTACCTCACACATGACGCTGAGCTGCAGGGGAAGGTCGTCCACTTGGACAAAGTCGTCTTCGTCCGATGTCCTCTGGCTGCTGTTGCCCGAACCCGCCTCCTGCAACGTCATCAACGCCGCGCTCAACGCTTACACACACCACACGTGACAATCATCTTCATCACGCAGACCGCCCAATGACTGCAGAAATGCTGACCGACTGGAAAAATACATGCTGACTGACCACTTTAGACTCCATGGAGTGCTGCTGTCATGATCAACATGTAGACTGGCCTATGACTGCACTAACAGCCAGTGTAACGACTGACATGTAGACTGGCCTATGACTGCACCAACAGCCAGTGTAACAACTGACATGTAGACTGGCCTATGACTGCACTAACAGCCAAGGTAACGACTGACATGTAGACTGGCCTATGACTGCACTAACAGCCAAGGTAACGACTGACATGTGGGCTGAAGACAGCCAATAAGTGCATCTATCTTACGTCCACGTTGATCATGACGGGTGAGTCGGTGTCGGGACTGCTGGTGTTGATTGAGTCTTTCGGGAAGCTCTGAACTTCTGAGATTCTGCTGGTCTCTTCAGGAGCAGTGGGGACTGTGTGCTCGTCTTCTTCCTCCACCTTGTCCTCCTCCTCCCGCCTGCCGTGACTCGTCATCAGTGTGGGCTCATGGTCAGCCAGGTCGATGACGGGCACCTCGGTGGTCCCTGCGGTGTGAGGGAGTGAAGGCGGGTGAGTAAATGAGAGTGAGGAATGAAAGCCTGCAGCAAGAAGCATCTCACCGTTTGCTGAGCTCAGCTCACTTTTCATCTCCTGGATGTCCTCCTGCACACGGACGCAGATCAACATCAGACGTATGCACAGGGTGTGGTCAGTCTGGGGGGTGGGGTGCTCACACTGACCTCATGGTCCTCCATCTGGCTTTCTGCAGTGGCCTGCATTGACGTCTGGACGTCCACGGGCCCCGCTTCAAACTCCTCCAGCTCCTCCTCCTCCTCATTCTCGTCCTCGCCGCTGCCATAGTTGGTCAGGGCCTGAGTCTCGGCTTTGGAAAGACCTCCAGGAAAGAAAGCGCGGTGATGGTGAGACGTATGGCGTGGACCACCAGGGTTGTAATACTGCATTTATTTTGGACTGGCAAGGAGAAACCCTCCTTTCCTTACTGATGGACAGCGGCAGCCCACAAGCTCCAGCCTCTTCCTCATCTTCTTCACCGTCCTGGCATGTCAGGTGACTGGCCAGGCACATCCCCCGCTGAGAAGAATCCTGCTCTCTGTCGTCTTTGTCCTGCCAGACAGACAGAGTAGTGTCATGTGACGCTGGTGTAGCGGGGAGGAAGATGCACAGACCTTGTCTTCTTCGGGAGAAGATGACGTGTCGAGCTGGACCGTAACGCTCTCCTAACGTAGGAGTAGAAAAAGCATATTTGTAGAGTTGCAGGCGGAAGTACGGACACAACGGCTCACGCTTTTGAAAGCTTCTCAACTTCTCACCAACCTTTAAAGTGTGATTGGCCTCAGGAGGCGCCTCAGCCTTCCGCCTCTTTTTCTGCTTGGCTTCCGAAGAGACACCGATGCCATTGTCCAAGTCCTGCATGAGCCTGAAGAAGGCCAGCTCGTTGAAGAGGATGTCCGAGATCTCCACCAGGAGGTCCTCGCCGCAGTCCTTGAGGGTGTGGCCCACAAACACGCCGAGAGAATCCTGGAGGCGGCAGGAGAGGAGAGGTCAGCTGTGGGAGCCATCGGAAGACGTGCGTCCGGTCCTACCTGCAGGATGCCCCCTAGCTGTCGGTGGAAGAAGCGCACAAACTCCTTGCTCTCGTCGTTTTGCTGGGTGAGCGCCAGAACCTTGCGGCGCAAAGACGTCAGCAGCTGCGGGGAACACACCTTGTCCATGTTGTCCTGCATCAGGACACATATTCATTTAAACCTGCTCCCAAATTGCATTTCACACGATGGTATCATTAAAAAATATTATTTTAACCATTAAAAATGCTCATTTGACCTTCCGGCCTCTGGCGTGCAAGCCAATGCTACGTGTTAGCATTACTAACATCAAGTAGTCTACTGGATGTTTGGAGGAAAAGAGGCAACTACTTCATACAGGTAATGGAACACACCTTGTACGCCTAGAAAGCCTGCTATAAACGCTACATAGACGCATGTCTTATCATCATAGACAGCGGTGAGGTGCATTCAGGGGCGCTCCAAACAACATTTTTAAATTAAGTGGCGTCTTTGGTGTGATTCAAATGTGCTGCTATTAAAGAGACCAGTGCTAAGCAAATAGATTTCCAGACATGTGTTCCATCTTTTAGCGTGATTTAGTTCTGTTCACTTGGAGCTGTTAATGCAGACATCCCCTTATTTGTTTTTGTTCATAAAATACAGTAAAAAAAATATTTCGCACATAGTTGCACATGGTGATTAATCATGATTAAGTTGTAAACCTTTCATCATTTGACAGCCCTGCTTTTCAGTCATTGCTGTCATTCAGTCATGCGTGTCTGAAACATGTCGACACAACCATAAACAGAGCCATGTGTAAATTGTGAATAAAGTTTTCATTCTTACAGTAGTTCTTCATAATTAATCATTTATTTGAATGTTTTTGTTATTTTTTTATTGTTTAATCTATCATTTTCACATATTTGATATGATTGTTATATATTAGCT
Source organism: Dunckerocampus dactyliophorus (assembly GCF_027744805.1). Classification (NCBI taxonomy): domain Eukaryota; kingdom Metazoa; phylum Chordata; class Actinopteri; order Syngnathiformes; family Syngnathidae; genus Dunckerocampus; species Dunckerocampus dactyliophorus. The sequence continues at coordinate 32,531,133 of NC_072824.1, forward strand.
TGGCTGTCTTGCAAACCACCCAGCTACTTCAGAAGACTTCAGCTTTTTAAAAAAATGATTACATTATTAATACTTATTAAATGTTGTGTGTTCTTTATGCTATGACATGAAATAGACTACTTTTTCTAATTTACCAGAGACAGGTGGATTTGCAATAAGCAAATATGATATCAGTATCAGGCTGATATCGTCAGTACCAGCCTGAATTTGACTCTGATCCAAAAGAAAGTCAACGTAGCGCTGAGTGGTGAAGCTAGTCGCTAGCCGGCTAACGGCAGTAACCACGTTCATCACAATAACAATGTGGCTGTAGCTTGCTTTAATATGCAGGTCACATGATGTAAATGGGGAATTGTTTGCACTGTTTGGAGGTTTTATCAGAAGGCTTTGAGTGCGTCTCATCACGTGCATTCTTAGCTGCCTCTTTTTACTTGTTTTTCGATCTTTACACTGCACAGAAAAGAGAAAGACGTGTGTTCGTGTCTCGAGGAGTGTGGAGCACTTTTCCTTCAGGGTTTACGGTCTGTATCTGACATGAGGGACAAAACTGAGTGCCACCACATTTGAACAGTTTTCATCACTAAGCAGCAACACCAATCAAATGCAGAAGCAGAGCTAAATAAACTGCAGTCCTGCTTCCAATTCTACCACACATCCCCTGCGGAGAAGCAACAACAAACGATAAATGACTGCCTGTGTGCTCCATCTACCTTGAGGAAGGGAATGACCTCCGCCATGATGGCCTTGATTTGCTGATTGAGCTGCTGGGTGTCGATCTGAGGGCAGCGCACGTCACCAGACGCTCCTGCTGGTTTACACAGACGTGAGCGTCGTCAGAAACAAAGCAAATGCTCTTGCGCGTCATGTTTTGCAAGCCGAGGGCAGCAATCGTGTCATGGCGAGTTGTGCGTACCGTCTACCGTAGCTTCAGTGGCCTCAACATTGGAGAGGTCAGAGTCGCCGGCGGTGCTCGTGTCCCCTTTCAGCTTCGTGTGCTCGTACTTGCGCATCCTGGCCAAGGCTTTGTCCAAGTGGATGACGGTGCTGCCTGTAAAGAATCATAGGTGACAGTTATAGCGGGAAAATTAATGTTTCAATGTAGTTTTATTCACTTATCAGTCGTCCCTCACTACATCATAGTTCGAACTCCCTCACTCATTAATAAATCTTCACTGTTTTTCATGGCTGCGTGTTGTCTTTGAGTGCCGACTGCGTGTGAAATAAGGACGACAGCCACGGCTGCACAGGCACTCGGCGAGCCATTTCACTTAGCAGCGGTCAAATATCATTTTCCAACACACGCACCACACTTCCCGGACTTCAAAATAAGAGCGGCGCACATCCTGTCTAATAGTGATATAAAGTAAGGGTGTCATAAAACAGCTTACATTAAAAAAAGCGATTGCAATGGCGTCTGCCACTACGTCTTCTTCCACCAGCACAGATATGATCAGTTGTAGAAGAAGCAGCAATGAAAAGTTAGTGAAGCTACATCCGTTTCTGAAATACTGGGCAAAGTTGTCCAATGATGGATTGCATACATTTAGCAGTCATTTTATTCACTGGCACAAAAAACCCCCACAAATCTATGGTGATAAAAAAAATGCATTTTTTAAAAATTAAAAATTGAATTTAGGAAAAAAAACAGAATTTGGGGAAAAAAAACAAAAAATGGCTTCATAGGACCCTATAAAGGCAGTTTGCTGACATGGCTTTCTTCTATTTGTGCAAAAACGTAAATGAATGCATTTTGTTAATTGCAGGAAAAAACGTCTAAGAAGTCTTCCGCCAAAGAGCAAAAGATCTTTGGTCCTATGCCCAATTTCCTTTCCAGTTATCAGTCCCACTCTTCTTAATGATGGAGGTGACAATACTATAAACACAACTATTTGTGTCAACATGGAGGAAGACTGTGGACCAGGACTTGACGAGTTGGTCCACGTTAAGACAGGCTGTCGCCATAAACGGGCTGCTCACAGCTACCGATGGGCGTAACGGCATGGCATCTGGGGGCTGCTATGGTATGCTGTGATGTATACACCATCATTTCTACTGTTTCAACATACTGAGGTGGTCCTTGGCAAAGGGATCCAGGTTGCTAGAAGACATGGTGCTGTCATTACCCACAGACTCTGTGTCGTCTCCCTTCTTCACGTTCTTCTCCACTGCTTCCTAAAAACACACATTTTGGGGAGTTTGGGGGACGGGGCAGCAGTTATTCAACGTTCCTGAAAGCGGAGCACAGTCTGATTAGGCGCAAATGAAGGCTCCACCGGAGGAAAGAAGCCGAGGCCACACTTCAAACGCCAGCTCAGACGTTTCATCTGTCGATTCCACAACAGAGGAATTATTCAGACACAAACGGCCTGGCTTCCAATTAGCTCAACATAGAACAAAGAATACAAGTGCGTTCCTGCGTGGACACGCACACACACACGGACAACCATTGCTTACAAGATGAAATCAATGAAGATGAGGGGAGGGAAAAACCAAAGAGGAGGATGAAGAGAAGAGACACAAGGATGAAAGCAGGCCGAGTTTAGGAAGAAACTCACCAAAGATGAATTAAGATGTAGAAGATGGGACAGAGACTGGAGGGGAAAGGGGGGGGGGGGGGGGGGGGGGGTGTCAAGCTAGGGGTTTCGTGCAAAGAATTTGACAGAATAAATAAAAGAGGCATGCTGGGAATGCGGTGTCTTACGGCATCGCTGGTCGTGGGGCTTTCACTGGGCGTGAGCTCAGACTGAGAGCCTCCAGCCCAAGACGCTGCACCCAGGGGCAGCATCTCCTGGGATGCGCTCTTCTCAGCCAGGTGCCTGGTCACCAAGTCCTGCAGGGACACAAGACGACACGTGCAGCCTTCAATGGCGTCCTGCCTGAGAGACTAATTCTATGAAGCAACACACGCATCCTTAATTGTCCCATAAACCTGAAACTAATTACCCCCCAAATTTAACATCTTGTGGTGTATAAAAGTAAAGAAAACAATTCTGTATCAAAAAACTAATAAACAGCTGTGGCTGTATTTTTTGTAATCACCTCGAGTGGTCAGCAGCTTTACCCACCGCTGCTCCTTGGTGAATGTCATGTGTTACACTTGTTCAACTTATTAGCGCTACTAATGCTGACACAACAGCTACCTTGGTTCTGTTGCTGCCGTGTTCTGCAATACGCTTGTTCGTAAGTGCCCGTGTGGTCAACAAAGTGTTACATCTGTAGTTACAGCACTCGTGGTGCAGTGGAGCCTCTGTTTTCGTTAGGGATGCTCTGTTCAGGGTTTTATGCCGCCGATACTGATCGCATGGATTAACTGCACATTTTTCTATTCATTTATGATGAGTGCTATGGGCCAGGGCTGCCGTTGGACAATTCCAAAAGGTCCCTGACAATTGGGTAATTATTAAAAAAAATAAACATTTGGCTGGAGTTTTTTATGTGTGTGTGAGTGAAAGGATTTTTGTACTCTTCGACAGTTCAATTTGATGCACGTTTTGGAGTAATACAAACACATGGGAAATAAACTAGTGTCCAGGTTGCAGGGGTGTCCAACTTTCATCACCATTAGAGCTGTCAAGCATTGTGTTTTATTTATGACTGGCAAAATTTCAATTGTACACTCCTTTTATTTTTTTCTTTGAAATGCATTTACCGGCATATACGTTTTTTTTACAGAAATTGTCTGGTGGCCGATCAATCAGAGCATCCCTAGTTTTTGTTTTGTTTTTTTAATCCAGGAGATGATGAACAAAAGTATATTTTATAAAGAATAAAACCATTTTCACATGCAGAACACAAAGCCACATAATAAATGAGGAATGGATGCAACTTCTTCCCAATGCAGACTTCCTGTACATCCTGGCGAGATTGAATTCAATAGTGTCATCTTCTGCATCAAATTACTGGCACTTGCAACTTTCTTTGGACCCTTGGTGGGTTATTTGGCTGTCGCACTCGATAAAAAAATCCAAAATGCACAGTTAGTCGGCCACACCAATTCGCCCAACGACACAGTACAAGGCTAACAGATGAACATATTAATGTACTAACCTGCAGGGAATAGAGCGCCCTCTGCCTCAGATAGTCTGTATTGAGCAGCTGCAGCTCGTGGAAGAGCTCGATGAGAAAGTGAGGCCGGGACTCATTCTGGGATATCAGGGTTGCCACCTCGGAGTAGATGGTCTCCCTCAGAGCCTCAAAGAGGGAGAAGTCGCTGCTTGCATCTGCAAGTTTGGAGACATGATATCCTGGTACTGTGTCCACGTTAAAGCCAGTGCGTTGACAATAAAGCAGGTAAGACGTGGGATGTGTGCATGGGCGGGATGTTTTGGGGATGTGAGGACAAAAACAAAAAAACAGACACAAAGCATGGAGGTGCATGGTGAATTTACCTGCTGCTTCTGTGCATGCAATTCTGTTAGAGAGGAAGGGTGTTCTCCAAGCATAAGCTGTCAGTAGGATAAATGAACAATTAACTCAAAATTAAATGGCAAATGTGCAAATCAAAATGTTAGAATTGTGATGAACCACAAAGAGCAAAAAGGTTCAAAGGGGTGATGGACAGCTAAGACGGCTTGTCGTCATACCAGAAGAGAGGTCATTTGGTTTGTTCCCAAGCTTAGCCTTGCTGTCCAGCTTCTCCTGCGTGAGTTTGTCCAACAGATGCTGATCTTTGTGGCGGGACGAGACTGCCCTCTCCTGGTCAAAGTCGGCGGTGCTGCTGAGGCTGTCACTCTCTTTACCTGATTTTAAAAAATGCAAAATGTGTTACAATTAGAGATGCTCTCATCAGGGTTTTATGCTGCCAGTTCCAATACCGATCACATGGATTCATTATACTTTATTACTTATGCTGAGTCCCTTTGGCCAAGGGGGTGCCGTATAAGGGGGAAAAGTCAAGACAATTCCAAGGTCCCTTCACTGAAAAGTAGATACTGTAATTACTGGCTGGATACCTTCGTTGTTTTTGCTGATTCCTTTGCCCCTCCTGCGCCGACTCTTAGAAAGAGGCGTCTTGCTTCGTGAGGCCAAGTTGGCTTGGGCGGAGGCCTTGCGTCCAGCTTTGAAGGTCTTTGTGATGGTGGTGGGATCCATTCGATCAGGCAAGCTGCTGATGCTTCCCTCCGAGGCCAGGCCGCACTCCACCGGAGACTGGTTGCAGCGGCGGGGCGAGACCAATGGAGGCGTTTGAGGTGGATGACGCAGGACGGTGTGGTTAGGCCACGCTGCAGGTCTGACGGGGCCACATATGTACATCATATAGGTATATATACAGTATGTTATTTTTTTAAAGCACATAATGACGAGGCATACCGTCCGTCTGTCGCCATGTTTAGAGGCGAGCGCTGCAGTGGAGGAGGGAAACTCATGTACTCTGTCTTCATGGAGGTGCTGGGGTCTAAATGCTGCTTGTGCTGGTCCGGGCTGGCATGACTTGCTGCGCTCTGAGAGAACTCGCCCATGGGGAAGAGAGGAAAGGGGTGAAATCCTGCAGTGTGACAGAGGAAAAAATATTACCTTTGGCGATTTTTTAGTGAATAACCCTCTGCTTAAACTATCAAGGCTGCTGTTCCCCAGAATCACTTGGGTCTTTATGAGAAGCAACTCACCTTCCCAAGTAGCTTTTTTTTTTTTTTTACACTGGTATGACAGAAATGTTCAAACGTGACTTTTCAAACGGGCTTTCCTAACTTATTGATGTTTTTAGTAGAGTTGTGAATAGGGGGAGATCTAAACAGGGCAGCCAGAAGCCAATCAGCCTGTGAACAATGGCATGGCTACTATTAATGACACTACAGTGGTGCCTTCGTTAACGTCGTTAATCTGTTCCAGAAGGTCAGAACCAAACCAAAATTAACCAAAGAAAATGTTCCCATAGAAAAAAATGCAAATCCAATTACTGTAATCCACTCCATGCACCCAAAAATGTTAACACAAAACGCATGTTGTAGATGACAAATATAGTTTCAATGCAGAAAATGATGCAAAAATAATTACAAATGACTAACGAACAGACAACTAAACATTTAACATCACTTTGACCTCGTTTTGTTGGGGAAAAAAAAACACAAAACCAACATTACAATAACTAATAATGACATTAAATGATTCTATTTTAAAAAGTATTCTATTGTTCTCCCTCCTAGCTTACTGTATAGGTTATTGAGTTGGTGTTTATGCATAATAAAGTGAAAGAAACAACCCCCCTTTGTCTTCTAACCTGGGGCTGAAGAGGATGCATGTTGTGTTCCCAACTGCTGCTGCTGCAGGAGCTCATTCAGCACTTGTTTCAGTCTAAAAGAGAACGTTTATTAAAAAAAACATGCAGTGGGTTGACGTTACATTTTTTTTTTTACCTTTGTACATTGTTTTGCTGCCAAGCCAGTTGTGTGTAACACTGGTTAAGCTGGTGCATAACCAGGTGGACCTGCGGTGACGACAGGTTGCTGGACACCATGCTGTACGGACCCCTCATCAGGCCTTGCAACATGTAAGACAGCATCTAGTAAAATGAGGCAGAAGGACCCATGTTTAGCTCTGATTCAGCTCTGGTCTGCGCATGCATTTAATCTGAAAATCCACCTGCTGGTCCTGCATAAGCGTTTGACACATGTTGGTGCTGAAGTCCAGTTGTCGCTGCAGCTGGCTGATCTGCTCCTGCCAATGGGTGGAGCCCTCAGCGACGGAGAGATCAGCAGCCCAGCACAGGTTCTCCTGACGCCTTGTACCTGCAGGCTGGCTCGCAGACTGATTGCAACTTCTGGGCGGTGGATGCTGCTGTTTGGTCTTCGCCTTGACATGAGGGGACGGATGCGGGCCAGTGGCCTCACAGGAAAAGGCTGGTGGGGGCTTTGGGTTACTGAGGACACAAAGACATTAGGAGCCAATTATCATGAAAGAAAGACAAATAATGGTCGTAATAACTTACCATTCGTGATTCTTCCTCTTGGTGTAGGTGGTCTGAATCCTGCCCGGGGAAAACATGTGGCTGTCATCCAAAGAGCTGTTGTCTTCCTCCACCGTGTGCTCAGAGTGATAGTCATCATCCTCATCCACGTCCATGTTGCAGGGAGTGGACCCCCAGCTGGCCATTGTCCTAATGGCACCAACAATTAGTTTGTAAGAGACTGTTTTAGCAGCTAGATATAACAGCTACTAACAAAAATTTTAATAACTCCAAAACTAGAAAACAATGTCTGTAAACAAAAATTGTAAAGCTGCATGAGGTGATAAACGGGCCCTTGCATCTCCACACTCATTAGGGTGTACGCAAATCGATGGTTGTACAGCGACTAGGCGGCACTACCATTAATAAGGAAAGGACGAATAGATTTCTTTGGGGAGTCATTTTCATCATACGGACCAATTATTACACAGGTCTGACTCAGTGGAGCCTCATGAAAGCACAACCCCTGGTTTTCATCCAAAATGGCCAATTTGCTGTTTGTTTTCAACCATGGATTCTTGACTTTTCAGTGTGTGCTGTCATGACAGACGTCCCCATCAAATTTCGAGACAATCCGTGAAACTGGTGGCAGAGGCTAATTTTTAAAACATGTATGGGGGCGCTTCTGAGTCAATTTTAGGGGCCTGATGCGATTGCAAACTTTGGTGAGTTTTCATGCATGTTTAAAAGGCCCTCAGGAATGCGAGGAAAGGGGGAGACTAATAATGAACATTGCTGCTTCAATAACTGCATAACACCTTTCATCCCGGCTGCCAACGGGCTCGGAGGAACTCGCTTTGTCATCTGTCCTGCAGGGGGAGTCGGCGAGGCCGCTGCGTCTCTGATTTTCGGCCATCAGGGTCTCCAGGTGCTTCCGCCGCTGCCGCAGCTCTTCTCGTAGCATCTGGTGGCGACGCATCTCCGACCAGAGCTGCTGGAAAATGCAAGTGCAGTTTTGGATTGTCAAAAAAAAAAAAAAAAAAAAAGTGTATGTTTGCGTCTCCCTAACCTTGTTGTTGGCTACTGCAGTAGCGGCGGCTTCCGGCGCGCTGGCCTTGAGCACGGCCGGACTGGCCGCAGACGAGGAGGATGGCTGCCCGACGGCCGGGGTCGAAGCTGCAGCCGGAATCTTCCACGGCAAACCTTGCTCGCTCACTTGGCTGGACAGTGAGGACTGAAACAGGTCAAACAACATTTGGAACCACCTCAGCAGAAACTCCAGTGGGCTACAGTGTATTGGTAGACATGCTGTAATGTTGAATCGGGCCAATTATGACGTATCACAGATGAATCAACACTGGTGAATATGTAAGAGATACTGTATGAACTACTGTGTTCATGTCCATCCTGTGTTGATCAATGCTCTCATTTCTTGTATCGCCAGGGGTGTCAAGAGACGCCTAACTCACCAAACGATGCACGATGAGATTGGGCCCACGAGACTATGACGAGATTTTAACGTGAATTTTAAGAAAGGTTCAATGAAAAAATGTGACTTTTTTTATTTAACAGAGTCAAAAAACAACACAGGTTTTGAAATACTTATTGTCCCACAAATTGACGCTCAAAAGATAACGTTTTTTGAGACCAAATAAACCACTGTTACGTAATACAGGGGTTTTTTTTAGCTCCCATTATGCCTTTTACTCTATGTTCCCATTTTTGCTGGGTTTTTGTTTATTTCTGCCATGAGCCACGTTCCACAGATGGCCTCTGCGCCACACTTTGGACACCCATGTGTGCTTTGCCAGGAAGGAGAGGGTGTCCAAGCTCTGCCTTCTTGGCTCCGTTGGTCAGGGGCTGGGTTGCATTGTAGAGGGTTTTTATCATGTATTTTTTTTTTAAAGCTTTCAGATGTGCATTGCACGGAGTTACGGACGTGGAGCTCAGGAGTTCCCAGGCCAGTGGAGAGACAGTCTCTCCCACATGTCCTGGGTCTTCCCGGAGGCCATACCGGTCGGAAGTGCCCTGTACTCCTCCCCAGGGAGATGTCCGAGAGGCATCCTGACCAAATGCCCGAGCCACCTTATCTGGCTCCTTTAAATGCAGAGGAGCAGCGCTTCCACTCAAGAGTTTCTCCTGGATGACAGTGCTTCTCACCTTTCACCCTACAGACAAAACTCATTTGGGTCGCTTGTACTGCCATCTTGTCCTTTCAGTCTCTACCCAAAGCTCATGACCATAGGTGAGGGTGGGAATGTAGACCTTTCGGATGACCAATGCTGAGTCCACACAACTGCAGACGCCGCACCAATTTGCCTGTCTTGCCTTCATCCTTCCCTCACTCGTGAACAAGACCCCGAGGTACTTGAACTCATCCGCTTGGGGCAGGCGCTCATCCGCGACCAAGAGACGGCAATCGACCCTCTTCCGAGTGAACCATGGACTTGGAGGTGCTGATTCTCCATGTTACTGTGTTATCATTCGTAGCCATGCTAGTTCAGTCTCAACTGGCTTCTGGCGCCCTGTTGTCATGCTATTCAGTCTCCTCAGGTCTTAATCTATATCGGATATCTGCTTTTTTCAGCCCCAAAAATCCCTTATGGGTCGGGCTCTAGTTGAGGATACCTGCAGGTCAGGGCAAGTCAACTGCAGATCCTGGATCTTGACCTGGATTTCACGAAGCATCCGACTCTCCTCATGAACCTGTTTGAGCGCCTGCTTCTGCTGACGAAGCTTCTCTTTGTATATCTTCTCCCTGTTGGGTCACATGAAGACGGCTCAGTAGGAATATACGTCTCTACAGCTCATCTGGCGGAACCTGGCTAGAAAGGTAAGCTATACCTGGCCTTGCAGTAAAGAGCGCCGTCCGATGCCCTGGGATCCTGTGTGGGTGCAGCTTCCGTCGGCCCCTCCGGAAAGACTCTCACGTTATTCTGCTGCTGGTGTTGAACTTCCTCCTCATTGGCTGTTGTGGTGTCTGTGTCATCACTCTGTACACGAGGAGAAAAACAACAAGGCGGAACCCATTCAAGTTGGTTCCACTTCTGTCGACCAACTCATCAAGTCCCCACCTGAACCATGGCTACGAGCTCCTGCAGATGACGGAGCTTCTGCTTGGCTTTGTGCTGGTGAACCTCTTGAGAGAAAGCGGCGCCGTTGGCGAGGCTGCTGCTCGAGCGAGACCCTGACGCCTCTTCGTCTGGACCCACGTCATTATTAAGACCGTCCTCATCCTTCACCCAGTTGTAGGGGGTGTCCCTGTTGTACTGACACTCTTTGGCAGAGTGAAAAGCACAACAAGTTACACAAACATTGTGGTTCAGAAGGTACATTGCTAGTGTGATGTGGGATTATGAGACATACCAATGGTTGAAGGGCCGTTAAAGCTGCGGAGGTTGGCCGCTGACTGGTTGTTGATCTCACACTCTGTGTTAAGTCTGCTGCTGCGGGTGTTGGTGGCGCTACCTGAGACGCCGCGGCGGTTGCCGTGGCAGTTCAAGTCGCTCCAGTTCCCACCGCGCTGTGGGTTTCTAAGCACGTGAACAGACGAGATGGTTACATCTGCAATCAGACACCACTCTCTGGGTGAAACCCGAGCGCAGTGACGTTGAGAAAACGTCCCTGGTTTTCCACACCACTGGTAAGTGTTGTAAAAGTAAAGCCTAACCTGATGTTGGTCAGCGGCTGGCGGTTCTCTTGTTCAGAGTCAAACATAGCCTCAAGCATGGAGCCGTCCTCAGTCTCCTCCTCTTCCTCATCGTCCTCCTTCACGTTTTCATTGACCGCATCCACCATCATGTCAGAGGTCTGCTGAAAGTACTGCACCAATTCCCGAAGCTCATTTAAACGTTTGTGGACCTCCTTCAGCTTCCTGTTAGTGCACAGAATCAAAAAATGTACGACATTAAGAGCAATGCTAAAATTTGCATAGTAGCATTTTCGCCATTTTCATGAAAGAAAATGTATGACATTAAGAGCAACGCTAACATTAGCATAGTAGCATTTTTAGCCATTTTCATTGGCACTGCTAGGTTTAGTATACTAACATTAGTGCTGCCATCATGTTAATGCTAAAAGCACAGCAGCATTTTTTTGAAATTTTCATACATATTAACATACGCAGACACTTAGCTCTACCATCCTGGGTGTTGCATGCTAACATTAGCATGTTAGCATTGTTAACATGCAGATACAGTGGTGTGAAGAAAGTGTTTGCCCCGTTCCTGATTTCTTATTTTTGCATGTTTGTCACACTTAAATGTTCTAGATCATCAAACAAATTTAATCAAGGACAACACAAATGAAAACAAAATGCAGTTTTTAAATTAAACTTTTTATTATTAGGGGAGAAAAAAAATCCAAAGATCCACGGCCCTGCAAAAAGTGATGATCTGAAACATTTAAGTGTGACCAACATGCAAAAAAATAAGAAATCAGGAAGGGAGCAAACACTTTTTCCTCTATCCCTCTTCAGCTGGTTAGAGTTAGAGGTCAGTGTGGGTTTTCGTGTGTTCACCTGAGTTTGTCCACAGGGTTGGAACTGTCATCGTGTTGCGTGAGCGACGGGTGAAAGGAAGCAGCGGCTGCAGCTCCGTTCGATGGGCAGTCTGAAGATCCTCCAGTACTCAAACTGCGCTGCGCTGAGAAGCCACCGCCTGGAAATGCAACCGCGTGCCGTTTAAGCAGCGCTGCTACAAGTCGGGTCAGTGGAATAACGTCATCAGAAACATCCTTACAGTGGTTGTTGTTGAGAGTCTGGTCTCTGAGGGAGTGCAGCTCGTGCAGGATCTTGTCCATCGTTTCCTTCTTGTCCTGGAGCTCTTGGAGGTGGGTGAGTTTCACGCTGGCAGCCGTCGGCCCCACGTCGAGGCCAGTGTGCGGACCAGAGGCCGAGTGCAGGACCGGCCTGTGTTGAGGTGGGCCGAAAGGCTGGGGAGTCCTGGACCAGCTCACTTCTCTGGAGAGGGAGAGGCTCTCTGCCTGGCGACGGTTGTCTGGGACTGAATTAGTCTATTGCGCAAAAACAACAAGATTGTATACAAAAAAAAAAAAAAGACACACATTGTGGCATACCTGTGAGTCCCGCAGTTGGTTGTTGTAACGCTGGATCAAATCGTTCAACTCGTCGTTGAGCTCTGAAGTGATGCTCAGGCCCGACACGCTGCCGGTGGCTTCCGTGACAACTGTGGAGTTGCACACAAACACCGGCCAGTATGTGTCAACCGGTAGCCACTGCACACAAACAGGGTGGGACAAATGTGCACCTGCTGCGTCCTCAATCACTGCGAGTGCGTGCTCTGCACTGTGCTGCATGGCCAGCAGCGCCTCCTGGCGGCCCTGCAGGGCCCTCAGCTGCTCCTGCTGCTCCAGCATCTTCTTCAGCAGCTCGTGCTGCTTGCGGAAGTTCTCCAGCTCTTCCTTCTGGTCTCGCATAGTTGCTTCAGGCCAACTGCCCTACAATAAATATCACACACAACGGTACGTCTGCCCCGGTTAGCACCTTTTTTGGTTAACATCCAACATTTTTGCTCAAATTTTGCCTTGGCTTGCATTCACCCGCCTGTTTAGCGTTCAAAATAACAATCTTAAACGTCACTCTGCATACATTTTCATAGAATGATTGCGGCAAGAGTTAAAAAAAAAAAAAAAAAAGGGACTGCCCTACAAACAATCTCCTCTCCTTCCCCTCCCTCTTTACAAATCTAGGTAAAGGTGATGTTCAATGTTCAGTTGTCCATTTGTAAATGTTTTTGCATCATCAACATGTATTTTGTGTTCAGATTTTTGGGTGTCTGGAAAGAATTGGATTTAAATTATTTTCTGTGGGAAAATTTGCTTTGGTTAGAGTCGAACCTTCCGGAACATTAACCAAGGCACGTTTGTATAAGAAAAAAAAATACTACTGTATTGTATAGCCAACCATACCACTGCATTTGAAACATCTGAAGACCTCACGTCGGCGTTCAGGGAAGTGCTCTCTACCAAAGAACCAGAGCCCACTGCAGAGTCCTGGGTCCCAACGTCGTCGTCCTCATTCTCCCGAGCCTGTCGCATCAGCACAGAGGACAACCAATGACGCAAGGCGTCCTTAAAAGTACCACGGACGACGGTGCCTGTGCTAATTTTAATCAGCAGATGATGAGATGATGCGTGACCAATGGTCGACATGTTATAGACACAGTGCACTGTCAGGCATCAGTAATACATGTGCTAGCCAGGTTTACAATCTTGTATTTCAGTAGACCCCCACCTTTCACTGGGGTTGTTCCCGTGGCAAAAATCTGGGCGTAATTGATATGTCCATAAAAATGTCTATTTTTGACTGTCGGCGGCAGGAAAGGCGCGAGTGTCGTAGCCGTTCTGAAATGATGCGGAAATGTCCTGAAATTTCACATTGTGTTTCTGTAAAGTTGTACATGTAAAAACAGCTAAAAAGGCTAGTATACTAACATTAGCATGTTAACATTAGCATGCCACACCTAGTATGGTAGCACTAAATGTCTGCGTATATTATTACTCATAAAAGTGGCAGAAAATGCTATGATAATGTTAGCATGTTAACAATGTTAACATTAGCATGCTAAGCTTAGCATCATAGCGCTTATTATTACTCATAAAAGTGGCAGAAAATGCTATGATAATGTTAGCATGTTAACAATGTTAACATTAGCATGCTAACCTTAGTATCATAGCGCTCAGTGTCTGCCAATGTTATTAATAAAAATGCTCCTACTGCAAGTTAATGTTAACATGCTAACACCTAGCATGTTAATGCTAAGTGTATAAGTGTCTACCTATGAAAATGGCCAAAAAAATGCTACTATGCTAATGTTAGCATGCTAGCAATGCCAACACACAAATTGCTAGCATGCTAACACGTGTCATGACAGCGCAGTGTACCAGAAATTTTAAGACTCGGTTGAGAAATGTGCAAATAGTGGAAGTTTAAAATTTTTTGGAATTTTTTTTATTCCAAACGAGCTGAACGATTTGATGCTTGAATGGTTTGAATCGGCTTGAAAAATGGAGGAAATGATCAGGGGTGCCCGAACTTTTGCATACGGCTGCGTGTTGAACAAAATGTGTTTTCTGCAGAAAAAAAAAAAAACTATTTTTGGAGAACAAGTCATTTTTTTACCAAAAATTTGCGGGGTCGCGAATGTGCGGGGACCTGCCGTAATGATTCAGTGACCACCAGCAGACAAAGATAAAAGACTCACCAGCATTTTCTTAAGGAATCGCAAGTAGGATTTCTCCTGCTCCTTGAGGTGCTCGATGAGATGAGAGAGGCGCTCCACGTTGGCGGGCACATCGTTCTTCTCCACCAGGTCATCGCGCATGGAGCTGGCCTTGCTGATGTACTCGCGAACCTGCACCAGCTTGCTCACCAACTGCGTGGTCGTCCACGAGAAACGGGGGTAAGGTGGGTTAAGAATGGGTGGTTTAAAAGAGCATCACAAGCGTGGGACTACCGTTAGCGACCACTGAGCAGACTGGGCTAGAGCGAGGACAGAAACGGGGACTGTGCGCAAATCTACTGAGAGAAGAGTATTTATAAACTGGCCTAAATACGGGCCACATTCAGCCTACTTTGGAGTGGGTTCTAGAATCAAGTCATCTTCCACACTGTAGTTTTTTTTGTTTTGTTTTGTTTTTTAAAATCAGTATGGGCCAAATTGGCTGGTCAGGCTTTTTAAAAGGTTGGTGCTCGGGCCAGAACATGATGGATGCTCCCTTACTGCCTATCTATCGTTTTATGGTAGTGGAGCCTCCAATATCACGTGGAGAAGGTGAGAAGGAAGCATTCAATGCAGTCAGATCTCATCTTCATGTGTTGTCCCAAGTAGAGTGTTGGATTGATTTTGCCAACAGTGATAAACTTGAGTAACAGAGATACTTGGCAAAAACCAAAAGTTGTACTTTGACATGAGCCCAAATCAAAATCACAGATAGCAGACAAATGGGTGTAAGTTGCAAACTATTTTAGCCTACACTAAGGGTCGGCAACGTGCGGCTCTTTGGCCTCCTTGTTGTGTTTTTGTTGTTATTTTAACACTAAAGTAGGGGAAATGTGCATTTTTTAAATACTGGCCTCAAGTCCGTGAATGCATCCTGACTGCGTTCTGACTCGGGTTGTGAAGGATAAACTGATGCGACCGGAAATCCGGTTTGACAAGCGCGAGATGCGGTTGCATCAGCAGCAGCCTCCCGGACGGGAAGAATCTGCCAGAAATCCTCAGATGAATGAATGGCTTTAGAGACACGCGTGAGGCACCGCAGGACTAGCAACCGCTTACCAGTGCATCTCTTAAACAACACGAAAGTCTGGGCTGCCGGCAAAACCACTGTCGCACGCGCTCCGTATCCAGGTTTTCCCCTCGGATTTTTTTTGAAGCAGTGGTGGTGGTCTGCGCCTGCATTTATTTATTTTTTTAATCATGACAAATAATTTTTATGACTTACCAGCAGAACATGAACCGAGAACATCGCAAAACTGCTCATTTCACGGTAAAGTTGCTGAGAGCACTTGTCAAGTCTCACATGAACGTGTGTCGCTCACCTGTGGGACAAAGACGAACTAGCTAGCGACAGCGAGAGCCAGGCAAAATGTGTAAACAAAAATGCCAGAGAGCAGAATAAGACTGACAACGTGAGCCCGCGACAAGCTCTCGTCACATGACTACATATTTTACAGGCTATTTTTAATCACCCCGACAGTGAGAAACAAAGCCAACGTCAACACATGACGTGTCACTTTTATCTGGACACATGTGCAACTTCCAACAGGACAGACAGGTGATTCCGGTGCACGCTTATCAAAATAAAGCGCGATTCAACATTTTTATGATATTTTAACTTCTTCTCAAACTAATTGTGGTGAATGTGTGTGTAAATAATCATCTATATAGCATACATATACAGTCATACGATGTATTACTTTAAAATTGTTTTCAAGTTTTTTAAAAATACTAATTTTAGAAGTGTGGCGGCTTTGATTTTGTTACAAGACTGCGGCAAGATCATGACGTGTAGCGAAAACCCTGGAATTCGTCCATTTTTGTTAAAGCAAAGTAAAAGGTGAAGGGCTTTTTTGTCTTCCCTTGGCCGCAAACGAAAGGCAACAGGGACGATGCCCTCGGACGTACGACATAATGAAACCTGCTCCCTCCCTTTGACTGCTCCACTCCACAAAGTACTTGCCAACTTCACAGCAGCAGCTCATTCAAACAGTGTGAGAAAGGCTTTACCAGGCCAATTTCAATGTCGGTTCCTCCTCCCTCGTAGTCGGCGTGTGCAGCTGGACCCCTTTCGGCGCCGCCACACATGAGCCTCGCTGCCGTGGCGTTGGGGTTCGCCGCATCCCTCTGTGTCGGGCTCGCTTTCTTGCTTTCCTTGGAGACGGCCGGAGTGGGCGGGGCGGCAGAGGCGGCAGGCGGGAGCAGCTCCTTGCTCTTGTTAGTGTTGACGTGCAGCGGCAGGAAGTTGTAGGGCTTCTTGTTCTCAGCTGCCAGTTGCCGCTGGTTGTTGGCGGCGGTGACACGGCCCTGGGAGTCGCTCCCGATGCTCTGAAAGGAAGAAAGAAGCCAATTTCCGCTTAGAGCGTGTCACGGAGCTAGCAGTGAAGCTGTGCTCTCCACCTCATCCAAGTCAGAGAAATTGATCCGCTGATGGATCTTGTCCAGTTCCGTCTGGTCTGGCACAGACCACTGGGTGGCATATTTGATTTGGAGGGGTCTCCGGCGCCCGCTCCAAGGGGTGGAGTCAGGCGAGATGTCGTTGGTCAGGCGGCTCTCCACCACGGCGGCGGGCAGCTTCTTTTTGTTCTTCTCCGAGGATCGGTTGGCCTTCTGCTGCTGCTGTGTAGCACCCCAAGCCTGAGCAAACAAATCAATTACTCATTCATTTTTGTCCCCCAAATTCCATTTTAATTGTTTATAATTCAATTTTTTACCTTTTTAACTTATTTTACTAGCGTAGAGTGTGCGCTTTTCGGGTTAGTGCATAAAATGTCCATTAATCAAATGCAAAAATCCTTACATTTATTGATGCGATGGCCAATTTCGCAGAGTAATTGAGAAACGGGTGCAGCCTGGCTGACTTTTCTCAATGGGATGTCAGCGTCTGCACACATTGCTACACAATCTTTGAGAAGCTGGAATGCTGGCTGCAAGAATAAATGGTGCCGCTCAGCCCGCCTGTGAAGTCAACACGGGCCTTACTGCCTGTGTTTGAACGCTAGAGTGACTTTCACACTGCAAAATTGCTACTTAACATTTATTCCACCCGTGCATTTTACACAGAATCTCGCGCCATGTCAAGCGCGTCCGCCTTGATGCGGCGACAATTCCCGCAATCAGACGCCCCAACTGCAAAGTCTGGTTTCACGTACAAGTACGCCGATTCAAGTTAGCATCAAAATCCATAACCTGTCTCGCTTTTCTAGAACCCCCTTAACACAACGCCACCTTTCCCGACCTTTGAAGGCAGAATATGGAAGGGAAGAAGCCGTGAAGTCAGTTGGCTAAATTGTGTGTAAAAAGCACAGCAAATAAACGCAGGTAGCTTTTGTCACGGCTCTTGATGTAGCAATTTTGCCAGACCTCTGTGTAAAAGGGGCCATATCAGTGTGTTACCATGTTGTTGAGTCTGTCCTCCAGACTGGCGTTGGTTGCAGTCCAGCTGTGCAGCTCGTCCGCACTGTCGTCCAAAGCAGTGCCCCCTGTTGCCATGTTACCGGCTTAAGTCTGCTAAGAAAAACAAAACATGCCGGCCAACACATACACAAGCATTACTGAACACGTTTGACTACATTGTCAAGACTGTTGTTTTACCAGTGCGGTTCCTGCTGCTGCCTGTTGAAACTCCGGCTAACTACACAGTTTAGCTACATTGTTTTCAGTTAGTTTGCATTCAAAACACATTAACTCCCTTCTGTCAAGTGAGCACGGACACGACTACTTCGCAAGGCGGCGCTTAAACACGCAACACTCGTCGAGCGGCGTCACAAACGGTTACCACGAAAACACCTTACACGCGTAATGCGTAAACATCAAACATCAGAGTGGCTACGAAAGTCGAGCTTCAAAGCCTCCACTAGCTATTTGTATGTTAGCTAGCTAATGCTGGAAGGGTTTCGAGCGCCACCGCACCGGTTAGCGTAGCATGCTAGCAAGCTAGTCAGCCAGCCAGCTCGCTGTGATGTCAAAACTTTTTTTCTACTTTTTCGTTTAGCTTCGTTAGCGCCAGTTTATATGGGAATCGCCATGGCAACCTCGCCAGTGCCGCCATGTTGTTAATGCTATATTCATTTAGCAAGTTACTCAACAGTAAATGAGCACCTTTGGGGGGGGGGGGCACCTAGCTAACGCTACCTAGCCTCCTGTCATTAGCCTCCTCGTATCAGGTATACAAGTGAGATGAAGCAACCGCATACTTCGGCAAATGATTAAAAGGTATGACCGAATAAACCCATGAAACGTGTGCTACCCAGCGAGTCACACGCGCTTTCAAATATTCATACCAATTAAATCGCGTATAATTCACTCGAAAGTGAAATTAATAGAATACTCACCGTAGCTCCTGTTGGATTCCTGTTGAAAAAATTCAGGGACGTCTCGCTGAATCCATGTGAGAAATAATCATTTGTTAGTCCCAAAATCCAGCAAGCTTCCTTCCACCACACTCAACCTTTAGTGGGCGCCTGTATAACCACCGCCAACCTGCAGGGGCATTAAATCAAGCCACATTCGTATCCCATAAGCGAATAATGCAAAGTGAAATGAGTACAAGCTATCGATGACAACGTTAATTTATTATTTAAAAGTATATGTATATATAAATAATTTGAGAAATAGTAATTATCTGTTGGTCCCAAATTGGACAAGCTTCGCTCCACGACAGTCCTCATGCCGACCAGGAGGTGGCAACACATCAATTTGAGACCACCGGAAGTGCTTGCTGGAGACAAGCAGCGCCGCCATTGTGTCGTCTGCACTTCGTTCGGATCGTGGCAACACAAAACAGTTTGAAATCGGATATAAATGACACAGCAACTCATCTGTTGTTGCACAGTTTCGCTTTTTGACGACACGGACTCTTCTTTTTGAGTCTGCACGCCTTGTGAGTAAAGTTTTGATTGGGCTCACCATGCATGCTAGTGCTTTAGCACAGCGGAGCTAGCCGTGTTTTCCTCACTCGTCCACATCCG
The DNA here is from genome assembly GCF_027744805.1 of Dunckerocampus dactyliophorus. Lineage (NCBI taxonomy): Eukaryota > Metazoa > Chordata > Actinopteri > Syngnathiformes > Syngnathidae > Dunckerocampus > Dunckerocampus dactyliophorus. Next base: position 32,550,227 of record NC_072824.1, read on the forward strand.
AGAGAGTTTAAGCGCTTGTATTTAGTTAACCAACAGAGAAGAATAATCATGGGTTCGTCCAAGAAACACAAGGAAAAGAGCCGCGACAAGGAGGCAGAGGAGCGCCGTCGTGAGCACAAGAAACACCGCCGCAAGGAGCGCGATACGGACCGAGATCGGGACAGTAAAGACAGGCGAAAACGGTCTTCGTCCAGGGACAGAAGTGGCCGTGAGAGCCGCAGCAAAGGAGAGAGGAGCACCGGAGAGCCACGCCCGAAGAGGGAGAAAGTGGACCCAGGGTATGAGGGGGGGAATACCGAGACGCAAGCACAGTCTGCAAGCGGAGACGCATCCCTCAGCATTGAGGAGACCAACAAGCTCCGAGCCAAGCTGGGCCTGAAGCCTCTAGAGCTGAATGACGATAAGAAGGAGCTGGGAACAAAGGAGGAGCCGCTGGTGGCTGAGACTATCAACCCCGCGCTCATCCAGAAGCAGAAGGACATCAAGGAAAAGCTGGCGGCCATGAAGGAGAAGCGCCTCCTTAACCAAAAACTGGGCAAAGTCAAGACCTTGGCCGAGGATGACTGGCTGGACGACACGACTGCCTGGGTGGAGAAAAACCGAAAGGCGGCGAAAGAGAAAGAGATGGCGGAGAAGAGAGCCAAACTCCTGGAGGAGATGGATCAGGAGTTTGGCGTGAGCAGCTTGGTGGAAAAGGAGTTTGGACAAACTAGGAACAGCACCTACACGGCCCATGATCTAAAGGGCCTTAAAGTACAGCACAAGGTGGACTCCTTCGGCGAGGGCCAAACTGTTATCCTCACACTGCAGGACAAAGGTGTCCTGGAGGAGGAGGAGGACGTGCTGGAAAATGTGGGTCTGGTGGACAGGGAGAAGGCAGAAAAGAATGTGGAGTTGAAGAAGAAGAAGCCAGACTACAAGCCTTACGAAGAGGAGGAGAGTGTGGAAGACATGGTGACCTTCAAGTCGCGCACTGTGCTGTCAAAGTACGACGAGGAGATCGATGGCGAAAAGAAAAAGAGCTTCCGGTTGAACGCGGGGGGCTTTGCCGATGGCACACGCGAGCGGGAGCTGCAAGTGATGAGAGAGGTGCTCAGAAGTCAGGCCCAGTCCTTGGAGATGCCGTCACTCACAATTGCATCGGAGTACTACAGCCCGCAGGAAATGGTGGGCTTCAAGAAGACCAAACGGCGCGTGAAGAAGATCCGAAAGAAGGACAAGACCAACGTGGCGGACTTTTTGCTCCTTGACGACACCCGCAATACCGACTTTGGCTCCAGGACGCGAGGCCGAGGCCGCAAAGACGACGACGAAACTGGCGGCGAAATGAAGGACGGCAGGTGGCCGCACGAGGTAGCGCAGGCGTCCGATGACGTCAGGACGGCAGAAATGGAGATGAGTGACGACGACGACTTCACCCCGCCCGAGCCGAGCGTCATGGAGGAGGACGAGGCCGAGCTGGAGCTTCAGAAGCAACTGGAGAAGCAGAGGAAACTCAAGCAGAAGCAGCTCCTCAAAGACTCCGGGGAGAAGATTGCCGAGCAGATCAAGCAGCTCGCTAAGGACAACCCCGACAACGACTCAGAGAGGAGGAGCAACATTGTTTTTAACGCCACCTCAGAGTTTTGCAGAACTCTGGGCGATATTCCCACATACGGCTTGTCGGGAAACAGAGAGGACCAAGAGGACATTATGGACTTTGAGCAAGAGGAGGAGAAAGAAGGTGCCGGGGACTCCAACTCTGACATGGACGACAACATCGGGTGGAGTACCGTCAACTTGGACGAGGAACAGAAACATCCCGACTTCGCCACGGGCTCTGCCACCATTTTGGACGAAGAGCCCATCGTCAACTCTGGCCTGGCTGCTGCCTTGCACCTGTGTAAGAACAAAGGACTGCTGGAAACAGAGGTGCAGAAGGTGGCGCGTGTCAAAGCCACCAAGGGCGCCCTGCCAAACGACAACTACTGCATCGAGGACAAGATGGGCTTCGACGACAAGTACAGCCGGCGCGAGGAATACAGAGGCTTCACGCAGGACTTCAAGGACAAAGACGGCTACAAGCCCGACGTCAAGATCGAGTACGTGGACGAGTCCGGCCGCAAGCTGACGCCCAAAGAAGCCTTCAGGCAGCTGTCGCACAGGTTCCACGGGAAAGGCTCGGGGAAGATGAAGACGGAGAGGAGAATGAAAAAGCTGGAGGAGGAGGCTCTGCTGAAGAAAATGAGCAGCAGCGACACGCCATTGGGGACGGTGGCTCTGCTTCAGGAGAAGCAGAAGTCTCAGAAAACGCCGTACATTGTACTCAGCGGCAGCGGCAAGAGCATGAACGCAAACACCATTACTAAGTAGAGTCCGTCAGTTTAGCACACGTGTTTTGAAGTCGGGTGATTGCTGCAAATCACGACAAATGCTTTGTTGTCATAGAAACAAATGATTCAATAAACGTATGCAACGATTTGATTTTCTTCATTTTGGTTTACAATCTTAATATGGATTATATTCTTACACGCAGCCATCACTGGTGGTAGCATTGTCGAATTTCTGAGGCCTTTAATATCTTTTACTACATGGCATGAAATACATTATCATCTACCAAGTTATTGTAATAGTAAATACAGTAGTTTTACCTTTTTTTGACTAATTCCAAAGTACAAACAAATCACCAATGTTAAAAGATTATAGCTGCTGTTTTCTATATGTAGATTGAATTTTAAATTTAATCGTTTGACAATTTAAAAATAGTTCTGGTATTTTGGAAATTATATTAGAATTTATCATACTCTAATCTGGTATGTTGGACAGAATTGAATTTACCTTACTCTGATCAAATTTAGTTGTTGTATTTTGTTTGGATATTATAGTGCAACCTATATTACAACCTATAATCATATGTTAACAGGCAGTTTGACATGTAGTTGAACCTTTTTTGTGAATCCTCTTTTTTTTCCATCATGAACCGCACGAAGTGGCCTCACGTCGGCGGAACCAAAATTAGATTGTCGACGGGGATCATCGGACCATTAAAGTCGTGGCAATGTTGGAAGGAAAAGTAAATACAAAGCTGTTATAAAATTGAAGTAAAGGGGAAAACGCTCTTTCCACAAGAAATGATGTTGAAAGATGTCGAGTTTGTACAAATGTCACAAAATATAATTAAGTTTGTAACGTGATAACTATGTCTCCTTGCTTAATCGAAACGGTTGTCACCTCCGACGTGTCCGCTCGGATGACCACTTCCTGTTTAGCTAGCAAAGCTTAGTGGCGGCCAGAGAGTTTTAAGGAGATTTGATGCCTTCATTTCATTTGGCGTCCTCTTCCTTGAGGTAACTCAATGAATTCTTTGCTCGACAAAACGCAACAAATATATTTTTTAATCCATCGCGACAACACCAACTCTCTTTAACAAAACTAAAAAATATTTTCCTGCCGGAAACTGCTGCGAGTACGTTAGCTAAACGGACGTTTCGCTCCTGTCACCACCTGACGCAACTGTGTAAGACTTTTATATTTCACTTGTCGTTTAATCCGAAAGCGTAAAATATTGACACGTTACTTTTTTTGAACGATCGTTGCCAGTTTCTCCGTCCGTATCTTAAAATGCATTTCTTCAGTCATGTATTGAATGATGAAGTGTATGGAACAGTCACTTTGCTTCCGTGTGTGGAATGCTCATAGCCCAGTGTCGTCATGTGTCTTAATGATACTGACTGTAAGTACATACAATGCATTATTCTCAATACCCCCCCAGGCTCTAAGGTCACCAGGTGAAACAGCAGGCTGCAGTGATGTCATCAGAGCCCAAGCCCTCCAAACCCCCTACTCCCACCCCAGGGGACACGTACAAGGGCTGGCTGTTCAAATGGACCAACTATATCAAAGGCTACCAGAGACGCTGGTTTGTTCTTAGTAATGGACTCCTCTCATATTACAGGTAGACCACTCAGCTACTATGTTATAATCATGTAAATAAAGGGCATTCAATGGTATTGTGGCCATCTCGCTTCAGCCAAGAGATGTTCAGAGGCGCTTCAGTTGCTTTGTGTGTATTAGTGATGCACAGTATAAGCCAAGGCGACATCAGTAATTTTATGTTTCAGCAACCATGATAGTATACACCAATGACATAAAAATCAACAATTGTGTCGCCCACAGGACCCAGGCAGAGATGGGCCACACGTGCCGCGGCACCATCAACCTGGCCACGGCCAACATTGTTGTGGAGGACTCGTGCAATTTCGTCATTTCCAATGGGGGCGCACAGACCTACCACCTGAAGGCCAACTCGGAGGTGGAGCGCCAGCGCTGGATCACCGCCCTGGAGCTGGCCTTCCACACAGGGAACGAATCCGGTGAGCAAACGCTGCTTGCAAATGTATCAGATACAACAAGGTCATGCATTAATTAACCACTCTGGCCTCCCCTGCAGATGACTCATGTGAAGACAGTCCCTCAGCGCCCCCTACATCAGGACACGGCAGCGGGCGTACCTTAGAAATCCAATCTACACTGCGCACACTCAGCAGCAAGGTGGAGGACCTCAATACCTGCAACGATCTCATTGTCAAGCATGGATCTGCCCTACAAAGGTAAGCATTAAAGTGCATTTTTTATGTGTTGAATGTGTATCTTTCAGCTGGGACTGACACTAGAACACATTATCTAATTTGCATAATTGTCTGGTAAAACGGAGCTTTATTGGTTTGTATCGTAAGAAATGAGTGTGACATGGTCTAAACCTTATTTAACAACAGTCACAAAGTTATTGACTTACAGGTGTTGGTAGACACTCTTGCACGCGTGGGCGGATAAAAAAAACCCAAAACATTCTGTTTCCCAGGCTTCATGTAAGCGTGCACTGATTTTAGAGATAATTGACATCTCATTGTACATCTAATCTCTCACTCTATTGACGAACAGTTGCCTAACAAATGCGCGACCAAGCCAGTTGTGGTATGTGCGTATGAGATGTGGTAAGAAGCAGAGTTTACTACTGTACAGAGTAGGGATGCTCCGACCGTTTGGCCACGGTTAGTATCGGCTGATTTCCATGAAAAAGCACATGATCATGATCGGTATATGCTGATTAGTGACTTTCATCGCTGATCACCTCCAGCTAGCATCACCTCCGGCTGGTACTATTGCAGCCTACAGCCTGTAGGGATCGTCCCCTGCCTGCTTTCCTTCACACTACGCAAGCATGCCAAACCCAAAACAAACATGTCTGCTGTGTGGAACTTGCCTGCCGTTTGTGAGAGTGATATCAATTTTTCACCCTGTACTGTATATCAATGTTTCCTTTCTGTAAAATGCTTGCCAATAAGAGTCACTTCAACTCCAAATGTGAGTAATTTAGCACTTAGGTCTATGTACTTTGTTGGAATGATTCCACAAACAGGTCTTTGTCAGAACTGGAGGGGATCCAGCCCGGAGCGGACATGGGCGAGAAGATTAGACAAGTGACCGAGCGGGCGACGCTATTCCGAATCACGTCCAATGCAATGATCAACGTAAGTCGCCGCCTCCTGTCGACACCACAAAAGGGATGCGACGAGCTGACCTGTCGGCCTTCCGCTCTCCCAAGGCATGCCGAGACTTCTTGTCCCTGGCTCAGAACCACAGCAAGCGCTGGCAGAAGGCCTTACAGCTGGAGAGGGACCAGCGGGTCAGGCTGGAGGAGACTCTGGAACAGCTGGCTAAGCAGCACAACCACTTGGAGAGAGCATTTCGGGGAGCAACAGTGCTCCCGTCGTCGTACAGCAACCCCACCTCAGGTAGCAAAGGTGCGCTTTTCCTTGACCTCCTCCAAGGCCTTTCATTCACCTCACTAAACGCCATCTATGCTCCAAGGTGCGCTTTCAGGAAAAGGAGACTCCAGTGACGAGGATGACAACATTGTGTTCTTTGACGCCATGGAGGACCCAGCGGAGTTCATCACAGTCCCTGCCGACCCAAAATATCACAGGTCACAAGCACAGCACCTCCTAAACCCTTTTTCACTCTAGGGCAGGCATCCTCAATTACATTTACATTTTTCTCAGCAGACACTGAGGGCCAGATGGAATCATTACAAAATAAATAAATTAGGGCTGTCAAACTACGTGTTAATGGAACATTCCATTAACGGCACTATTTTTTTTCACGCGTGATTAACGTACGCACATCCTGTTTTGACCCTCGGCCCACACCGTAGTTTGAGGAAACACAGCGGTGGATGTGGAGCCACAAGCGGGAACAAATATTGAGCAGAAACAGCGAAAGAAAAGGCTATTTAGAGTGGTAAGTTCTATCTTCAAAGCCCTGGCAGATGGCTCTCGACACGGAGTACGTCGCCTCTAAAATGCCAGGGAGAAAGGAGAAGTTACTGGTGCACTGCAGGTATTTTTAATATTAATACTGAATAATTTTAATATAGAAACATGTATCAATTTTTATATGTTTTATATGAAAAAAACCCAACATTTTAAAGTGTTCCCATCATGCATTTAATGTGAGAAAACCCATTTCATTGGAGGAGAGCTTAGAATGCTTAGAAAATGACTGCAATGCTACATCTCTCCACTAGAGGGAGCAGGAGGATCCAGAGGCCAAAGCAAAAAGAGGGAAGAGGATGTCATTGCCGGCCCCAGTGAATATGTTGAATATGGGAAAACTTTCAAATGTTTTTTAAAAATTTTATTTTATTTTTAAAGTTATATTGGGGCATGTTTATATATTTGTGCCGAATTCAGTGTTGTCAGTAAAGTGTTCTTTGAAAGATGACACCGTGAATCAGACCGTTATATGTACTGACTTCCAATGAGTTGACAAGCTTGCTGTGAGTGCACTAATAGCTTGTGAGTGGCCACCGTTTCCTCACTGACTCGCGAGCGGCACAGCATATAAGCAGTTGGTAGTAGTTCTGAAGCAAAGGTGATGTCACAAGGTTAGAATTCAGCCATAAATTGGCCGCACCGCTGTATAAACCGCAGGGTTCCAAGTTTAAGAAAAAAGTAGCGGCTTATACACCAGAATTTCTGTTATTTATTTTTTAAGTTTCATTTCTGTTGCTGCTAAATACACAATGTGGATCAGGTCTGGATGAAATCTGGTTTAACATTACAGTTTTTGCCACTGCATTTATAGCGTGCATGTTGTTTACATTACATTTGAGATTTACTCCATTTGATGTTGTTAAAATCATAAATACTTACGGTGTCAGCAACATTTAATGGGGCCGTCTTTGAAACATCACTAGCCAGCCTCATTGACCCCGAGGCGTTCCTATTTTACAGGAGATCTGGCAGCAATATAAGCGGATTCAGCAATGAGACCGGAATGGACGACCAGTCAGTAAACGTGTGTTCATTTGATTTCTATTCAAAGCAAGTATAGCGTTTGCATTTGTTCCTTCCTGGTGTAGTGACTCCTTCTCCGTCTCCAGTTTGACGAGTTGTCGATGGCCTCCAGCCCAGAGTCCCCGCAGTCCATGGAGCCTGTCAGACAAAGGCGGACTCGCATCCCCGACAAGCCCAACTATTACCTTAACTTGTGGAGCATCATGAAGAACTGCATTGGAAAGGAGCTGTCAAAGATACCAATGCCTGTAAGACACCTTTGCACTGTTCATGTAAGCACAGAAGCTTCCTAAGCACCACTCGCTGTCCTCTCCAGGTGAACTTCAACGAGCCTCTCTCCATGTTGCAACGTCTGTCTGAGGACCTGGAGTACTACGAGTTGCTGGACAAGGCGGCAAAGTGCCAGAGCGCTCTGGAGCAGATGTGCTATGTGGCGGCCTTCACTGTTTCCTCCTACTCCACTACCGTCCACCGCACTGGAAAACCCTTCAACCCTCTGCTGGGAGAAACCTTTGAGCTGGATCGCCTGAGGGAGTGTGGCTATCGTTCCCTCTGTGAGCAGGTACAGCCCAAACTAACCTAGAACTGGTGCCACAGTAGTGTACTGGAAGTGAGTTAGTCTTGATGCTGGAATTTACACTGTAAAAAGGTGTTTTTAGTAAGCCCTACTGGGAACATGCCCTATTAAATCCTCATGAGCTGTGCTAGTCTCCGACTGAGTGCGTGTCTCCAAGAGGTGCTATTGTGTCTTTGCACTCGTCCAGTGTAACAGATGCCATATATCACATACAACGTAGTAACATTCAGGAGTAGCACAGGAGGACACAAACTAGCATGGCTATGTGATGCTAAAGTGCTAACATTACATTTTAACAGCAACATCATGCTAGGTTCACCTATTTGCTGAAGAAAAACAATATGATCAAACTTACAGCTGCCATGCCTGATGTATAGTTGGCAGAGCTCCAGGCATCATTTTAAAATGTGTAGCAAAGCCTGGCCTTTTACTTTTATTATCTTCCTTTTTTAGAGAAGGCTCAGTGGCGGACTTGGTGTCTGAAGCTGCTCTCAGGTTTTCCTCTTTAAACGTAGAAGTCACAGCGGGATATGTAATGCTAGGTAGTGGACACAGCTCCCTTGTATCTTGTATCCCACAGCTCTCTGGAAATGCTGTAAACGTCCTCCTTTGTTGAAATGCGCCGAGCATAACAGCGACCACTTTGATATCACGGCCAATTAAAAAGATGAACACTGTCAGCTGTGCCAGTCCTGCACTCTCGTGTGACACAGATTCCTGGCATTTTCTCCAAAAAGTTTCAAAAACAATCGTAATGTTTACATGCGATGTGCAGAAAACAGTATGCTGACCGGCTGCCTTACTGGGACGACAGAGCGTAGGAGCTGCCTTTAAAATTCATTATCTTGGAAATGAATAGACTTACATCTATGAAAGTCAGATGTATTTTATGCAACAAAATGTGTGTTATTTCCTCACTTTACGTGTATTTGAGAATTTGGGATGACTTTTAAAAAGTCACTTCTGCAAAATAGGGGATGTCACCTGTGTACTGAATCCTGAAACCTTCATTTTCAGCCCCCTCGTAGATACCAAGCACCTCTTGCGTGCCTGACTTCTGCCACGAAGATCCATGCGCTGTCGCCCCTCGTTTATGCCTGTTAATTGGTTCCAGACCCGACGCGATAGCTGAAATTCCGCGAAGTAGGATTCAATACTAATAAATGAAATATTTTCATAGTTATGGCATAGAAAACCTGTTTACGATCATCTAAATAGGGTTTTGAACGTTATTAGAGCCCTCTAGACATGAAATAACATCGCTATAGTTACATTTACGTTTGTCTTGCCCAATATAGTAGATATAATCAGAGAAAATAAGACATATTAGACATAAATAAGGTAACACACTCACCTGTTAGCAGTTCCTTGTTTTATTCTAGACGTACTTCCAGCGTACTTCATACATCAGTGTATTGTAATGGCGGCTTTAAATGGCACAGGTATTACCTAATATAGTAGACAAAATAAGATTAAGATGTAAATAAAACTCCTGCTCCAGCAATGTCACAGTAAATGTGTTCCCTAGGCAACCTTGGTGAGGAGTCTAGTGCCTGTCTCACTGAACATTTACTGACACCTAGTGGCCAATGCAGAATACTACATTCGCAATTGTATTTAAACTGCCTTGTATTTGTATTTTTATTAATTCAGTTAGTTCATTTAGCCATTTTTATGCTTGAACATGCAAGAATAAATACAATTTGCTTAAATATGTGTTTTTTTTTTAAACTAATAATAGGCTGTACTCAACCACGAAACGGCGATCGTTTATTGATTCATTTTTGAAAACCCACAAGAGAGTGAGGGGAGCAGTGTTCCAACCACCATGTAGTGAGGAACGACGTATTTTTCACTGAAAAGTCAAGCAAAATTTCCAGAAAAGTGACTTGCACCTCTCAGGTCAGCCACCACCCGCCCGCCGCAGCCCACCACGCCTTCTCTGAAAAAGGCTGGACTCTCAGACAAGAAATCACCTTGGCCAGCAAGTTTCGAGGAAAATATTTGTCCGTCATGCCTCTGGGTGAGTATGTGTGTGTGTGTGTGTGTGTGTGTGTATGTATACACAGTGTATGTATTTTGTATATATTCATTGCATCTCTGCTTAGGTTCAATCCACTGCATGTTTGCCAAGAGCAACAACCATTACTCTTGGAAGAAAGTCACCACAACAATACACAATATTATTGTGGGCAAGTTATGGATCGATCAGGTATCGTACAAGCCGATGCTCCTTCGAATAAAACACAGTCCGTAGCTCTTTGTGCAGGGTTTCATAGAATACTCCTTTTCTCTCTCCAGTCAGGGGAGATCGATGTGGTCAACCACAAGACGGGGGATCACTGCCACCTGAAGTTTGCTCCCTACAGTTACTTCTCTAGAGACGTGCCAAGAAAGGTCATTCACCACACGATTCTATCCAGTGAAGTTTATTCTATCATTAGTACAGTTGCTTTTGGGATCTGTGTTGAATTAAATTTGTATTACCTGCACTCCTTTCTGTTCATTACCTCTGCCAAGATTTTATGTTTTTGTGTGTGTGTGTGTGTGTGTGTTCTTTTTTTTAACAATACTTAGATTTTCCTTCATTTTCCTTGGGTTTCAGTCACAGTCCACACAATGACACCATAAAAAAAATGATCCCAGTTCTTCAAAGTAATTACTTGACTATGTAAGGGACAAAATGAAACCTAAAAAATGTTAAAAGAAATAAAATATAATATAATTTTTTTTAATATATACAATAAAACATAAATATATATTTTTTTCTATTTTTTAAAAGCCTACATTGATGTATAAAATATACAAATATTTCTTTTGTTTATTAAACTTACAGTTTTCAAAAGTAGTTTTATTATATTAATATTTTCATTATTTATCTTCTGAGAGTTTACCTTTTGCACATTTGTCAAAAAATGGAGCTCCATAGCCTTTTAAAATTTACTTTTGTTTAAAAAAAAATATATTTAAAAACATGCATAGGTTTATAAGGTTAATTTATTTTAAAATATATGTTGTTATAATTTTATTTTTAAAATTTTTATATTACGTATGTTATTTATTTGAAAAATATGCATTTTTTTACTTACAGTATATAGGTTTATTATTTATTTTAATATCTTTTATTATAGTTAATTTTGTTTGATATTCATATTAAGATTTTGCCTTTACCGTCAAAGTTATATTTTTGTCTCTGTGGCTTTGTCAATTTGTTAATTTTTGTTAGCAACTCAACCTTTTATATATGTTTTTTTAAATGGTGGGTAAGGTGATCCATTAAAATCCAATTGATTTATAACAGGGGGAATGTGTCAAATGTGCTCATTTAGGATCTTATTACATGTTGTCTTTAAACCAGAGCAAATCGCGCATGTGGATCACTCCTAAACAGCTTTTAAAATACCAGCTTGTATCCATCCTCCGTGACTAACAATTGCCCGATGAGGTTCTGGCTTGTGTAAGTAAACGCCGTGTTTTGTCTCGTAGGTGACGGGCGTGGTGACAGACAAGGACGGAAAGGCGCATTACGTGCTGTCGGGCACCTGGGATGAGAAGATGGAGTTCTCCAGGATCATGCAGAGCAGCAAGAGCGAGAACGGCGCCGAGGGCAAACAGAGAACCGTCTACCAGACTCTCAAAGCCAAAGAAATCTGGAGGAAAAACCCGTTGCCGTACGTTTGCTTTTCACAAAGCTTAAGCGAAACACGTTGGCGTATAATCAACTGGTGTCTCACCGCAGTGAGGGAGCAGAGACCATGTACTTCTTCTCCTCACTGGCCCTGACGCTCAACGAGCCCGAAGAGGGGGTGGCGCCCACCGACAGCCGACGGCGGCCTGACCAGCGGCTGATGGAGGACGGGCACTGGGATGAGGCCAACGCCGAGAAACAGAGGCTGGAGGAGAAGCAGCGGACGGCCCGCCGGGAGAGGGAAAGGGAGGTGGTCAAGGCGGCCCACGCACCAGAGGATGGTAAGAAAGACAAGGCGCCATTGTTTTGGACACACTATTGGTCTTCAGTCTTCTCCTTGTGTATTCTATCTGCTCGTCTCTTGTCTCAACACAAAGCTTCCACCCAGGAACCTACCAGCGACTCACCTTTAAAAAGCAAGTAATCACCTCCTCTCCATGCCTCCTTGTGTGCGTCGTTGTCTTCTACGTGCTCTTTCTTTGCTCACTCTGTCCTCACGTCCTCACATTTCACCTTCTAGCTGATGCAGACGAGGCCGAAACGGAAGACAGTGAGGTTTCTGATGAAAGCAAGTATCATACATATCACGTAACACACTTTGTTAGATGTGCCGTCTAGCCTTTAGGCCAGGGGTGTCCAAAGTGAGGCCCGGGGGCCATTTGTGACCCGCGGCTATTTTTTTTATTGGCCCGTGGCACAATGTAAAAAAATAAAATATATATATAATATTCACGATGTAGCCCTCGCTGGAGAAACATTTGGACACCCCTGCTTTAGACATTTCAGTGAGAGCGGTTTCTGTCTTTGGGGCAAGAAAAATGCTTTTTCTTCAGTTTGGGTTAAGTTCTGACATTTCTTGAATATTGTTGAGATGGAGAAACGCATTTACAGTCAACGATGTGGAGAAAATGACCGTGAATGCTCTAATTCTAGCCGTCCGTTGCACATGTTGCATTTGTTTTCGTAGCTTTAATAATGCTTTGGGGTGTATGAGAAAGTGGGAAGGAAAATTCAGATCTATTAGACCACATGGTCACGTATGAACAAGTATGTTGCACAACACAGCGGCAACAGAACCAATGTTGTAATGGCTATAAGGAGCAAACTGCCGAGTTGGCATTCAGAGGGATAAGTTGATTGTAAACAACAGCACAGCGAGTGTAACACACAACTTCCACACCGAGTAGTAGTAGTAGTAGTTGAGTAGCGACATTTTAAAGCACATGCAGAGCTAAATAATGCAGCCACTGCCCTTTTGCTGAGTTTACAAAAACTACATCAGGAGGTTGCCTACAGCCACAAGCGGTCTTTTGACCTGGCGATGACGGTAAATCCCTGCCATTTCCCTCATGACTAGCAAACACGTCTGTTTTTGACACTACAGTAGAAACCCTGTAGTATGCCTCTCACACGTACATACAGTATTGTATAAAACGTGCAGTTGCACAACATATCGTCTCATCACAGCATCTTCCTGTTGGAACATGTTGAGTGAATTGCCGTGTCAGACAACGCCCTCTGCTGGATTCACAGCTGCAGTACACTGCCCCACCTCCGCAGACCACTTCATATTGATGTTACCATGGAAAATATGAATAGACCACGCACCCACCGACTATAGAAGACGCGGCGGGTCATTGAATAGCACATTTACAGTCATTTCCTGCATACAGTCATTCCTCGCCACTGGCTTTGCCCCTTCACGTTCTTTCTAAAATGTGTTAGTAATAACACAACACACGGATCAAAAAGAGCAAGTGAAAAACGGTAAGAATGCACATTGTGCACTGTTGGATCTTAATGAGGTTTGAGTAGAGCTTCAAAATGCAAAAACAAGAAATGAGTGTGACAAAACATTTTTTGAGTAAGCCATTTATTGCAAACAAGCATTACAGTGAAATATGCTGTTCATCAGCTGATCAAAATTTTAAGACAATAGCTAAAAAAAAAACAGAAACCCCCCTAAAATAGAAATAAAATGATGAAAAAAGGCGTCATGCTTTGTGTTAGTGTTTCCAGGAGGCTAGAGGGAATGTTGCTCCAGGGGGTGAAGATGGCTTCATGGAGGGCATCCACTGTCTGGAACTGATGTCCATTTTGATAAACTTCTCTTGCCATCCATCCCCAAATGTTCTTCATTGGATTTATATCAGGGGAACACGCAGGATGGTCCAAAAGAGTGATGGGCTCATCTGGAATGAGTCCATTGTGAAGTGCAGCATTGGTCTGTTGAAAAGCCAGTCATTACCACACAGACAAGAGCTTTCAGTCATGAGGATTTTTTTTAAAGACAATATTTTCAAAATATATTAGCTAATAAATCATGCTGTTTCGTGGTTGACTACGGCCTATTATAAGTCAAACCAGAGAAGCACTCAGACAGCGCAGACCTCCGCCAAGCACCATAGTTTCCTCCATATTGTCATCAGTCTTTGAAATTTTCTAGACCCTGTTGGAAACTTGCCCTGTATTTTTTTTCCCCCCAAGTGCGCTGACCATTTTTTGAAAATATAAGCTCCGTGCTGTGCTTGGCAGAGGAAAAAATAAGCAATTTATGTATTTATGGCCTAAATGAAGCATTTTCATTAAAACGACTAAATGAACTAAAATGCAACTACAGTATAAGACATAAAAAAATACATTGAAAGACAGACACATTGTGGTATGTAGTGTTGTACACTGGTCACTAGGTGGCAGCAATGTTACATTGATGAGACCACAGTGCATACTGTACAACAGGAAGTAAAACAAGAAACAACATGGAACTCTCCCAATGCTAGCATGTGAGTCTATATAATGTCCTCTTTCTCTTACGTGTGCAATCACCCGCCTGCTCAACTTTTTTATTTAATGTCCCTCAACTGCCATTTTTCATTTCCCTTCATTATTTCAGCCTCTCACGGAGAAGCACCCGCATCCTGTCAAAGCAAGTATCCTTGACTCAACAGCTAGTAGTGTGTAGTATATAAAACCAAAAACATCTGCTGAACATGTTTCTTTGTTTCTCAGTGGAAGGCAGTGAAGCTTCTTGTGGAGTCCCCCCCAAAAGCAAGTAACATATATAGATGTATAGATCTATAGCTAGATAGATTGGTTGGTTGACACAGTAGTACATACAGAGGTGTGAAAACTGTTTGCTCCCTTCCTGAGTAATTTTTTTTTTCCATGTTTGACACACTCAATGTTTCAGAACATTGAACAAATGTAAATATTAGTCAATGACAACAATGAAACTTTGTATTATTAAGGGAGAAAAAAAAAAATCCAAATTCAAAATGTTAAAACATATCTTAACTGACATGAATTGAGATCTATCAGTGTGGAAAAGGTTATAAAGCCATTTCTAAAGCTTTGGAACTTCAGCAAACCACAGTGAGAGCCATTATCCACAAGTGACGAAAACTTGGACCAGTGGTGAACCTTCCCAGGAGTGGCCGGCCAACTAAAATGACCCCAAGACCGCAGCGAAGACTCATCCAAGAGGTCACAAAAGACCCCATAACAACATCCAAAGAACTGCAGGCCTCACTTGCCTCAGTTAAGGTCAGTGTTCATGACTCCATCATAAGAAAGACACTGGGCAAAAATCGTTCCAAGACGAAAACCACTGCTGGCTCATTTAAATTTTGCCAAAAAACATCTTGATGATTCATTCCCAAGACCTTTGGAAAAATACTCTGTGGTCTGACGAGACAGAGTTGAACTTTTTGGAAGGTGTGTGTCCCATTACATCTGGTGTAAAAGTAACACAGTATTTCAGAAAAAGAACATCATAGCAACAGTAAAATATGGTGGTGGTAGTGTGATAGTCTGGGGCTGTTTTGCTGCTTCAGGACCTGAAAGACTTGCTGTGATAAATGGAACCATGAATTCTGCTGTCGACCAAAAAATCCTGAAGAAGAATGTCCGGACATCTGTTGGTGACCTCAAGCTGAAAGCAACTTGGGTTCTGCAGCAGGACAATGATCCAAAACACACCAGCAAGTCCACCTCTGAATAGATGAAGTCCAAGTCCTGACCTAAATCCTATTGAGATGCTGTGGCATGACCTTAGAAATGCGCTTCATGCTGGAAAAGCCTCCAATTTGACTGAATGACAATTCTGCAAAATTGCTCCCCAGCGCTGGAAGAGACTCATTGCAAGTTATGGCAAACACTTGATTGCAGTTGTTGCTGCTAAGGGGGCCCAACCACTTATTAGCTTTAGGGGGCAATCACTTTTTCACACAGGGTCATGTAGGTTTGGGTATTTTTTTCTCCCTTATTAATAAAGGGTTTCATTTAAAAACTGCCTGTTGTGTTCAGTTGTGTTGTCATTGACTAATATTTAAATTTGTTTGATGATCTGAAACATTTAAGTGTTGCAAACATGCACAAAAATAAGAAATCAGGAAGGGGGCAAACACTTTTTCACACCACTGTATAAGAGCATATCACCTGTTGGCTCTACCGTCCAAGGGAACCCCTTTCTTCACACTGCCTGTATAAGCCGTCACAAAACAGAGGGATAACATTGACACGGCCGTTTTCCGCCTTGAGGCGCACTGTGTTTTTGGAGCCCGGACACTCCCTCTGTGTGAAAGGGTTCTGAATAAAATGCAAGGGGGAATAAATGCCGTCTCTGATGGTGAAATAAGCTATATGCTATTATCATTATTATTAGTAGTATGTCTGTGTAGGCTCTCAGTTGTACAGGAGTTGTCCAACGAGGGAAAGGCTTCTTGAGACGTCATCTGTACTTCTGTGACGAATGTGTCGGACGTTTCGCTCCTCATCCGAAGAGCTTCGTCAGCGAACTAACAAGTGTAGGGAACCAATTGGAGGAGGGTGTTGGCACACCAATTCCGTCCACTCTTACTGTATTTAAGGCCTAGGTTACCAGCACTTGTTAGTTCGCTGATGAAGCTCTTCGGATGAGGAGCGAAACGTCCGACACCTTCTTCACAGAAGTACAGATGACGTCTCAAGAAGCCTTTCCCTCATTATTAGTAGTAGTATTTCTAGTGGGATCCCGTGCCGCTGTGTGAAAGCACACACTGTCGTGGCAGTATTACGCCACTTGGCTGGGTTCTGTGTAAAAGGCACTGAGCGATTAATGCCATGCCGTGGCTCAGACATAGCAGTTTTGCAGACTATTTGCGTGAAAGGGGTAATTATTATTGTAACAAATTAATAGTGAGATGCTGCGTTGTCGTGTGGAAGCACACACATTTCTTTAGGTTCTGTGTGAAAGGTACTGGTGAATAAATGCAGCCATTTTGGAGGATCTGTGCAAAACCAGGCAAGCGTTTGAGCTCGCCCAGAGCACGGTGGCCTTTGACCCTGCAGGGATGTCCAATAATGAACTCCCTTGTTTGCTCCTCCCAGCCCCCCATCCAGACAGCTACCAGGCGCTGTGGTTTGAGAAGATTGACGACGCCAAGTCAGGAGACACCCTGCACGTCTACAAAGGGGGCTACTGGGAGACCAAGGACACCGGTGTGTGGGACATGTGCCCGGACATCTTCTGACGGACACAACCTCAGCAGGCGTGAAGACGGTGCGAAGCTTCCACCTTAACGACGAGTCACGCGCTCATCATTGAACTGAACTGAGCGCCATCTTTTTGTGTTTGTTGTTTTTCAGCAGATTTTCCCTCTCAGGATGCGATTGTGTGTTTTCCGGGCTCCACACCGCCACAGTAAACCCCACGTACTTTGTGGGAACACCAAGCACACAAGCCAAAGTTGAATGAACGCTGCGTTCGCTTTAGCACCAATCATCCAAAACATGCATGAACACGAAAAGCTCCAAATGATTCATGGCTTTTTATGTGCTGTATTTCAGCTGGAAATGACACTAAAATGTGACAAAAGAATTCATAGTCATTAATATCTTTTATTTATCATCACAGGCATATGTAGTTGTGTCCAAAGTGCGGCCCGGGGCCAATTGCGGCTGGAAAAATATCATTTATAAAGAAAACTTTTTTAAAAAAACATTAAAAATGGAAAAATCAGCAATCATTTTTACAAGAATAAAGTAAAAGGATAAGAGAAAAAAGTTGTAATCTAACGAGAAAAAGTCATAATTTTATAAGAATATCAAGTTTAAATATTGAAGAAAGTCGGAATATGACAAACACAACAAAATAAAGCATTCATTTTTGGAAAATTAAGTTGGAGAAAGAGTTATAATATTATGGGAATAAGGTCAAAATATTATAGGAGTAAAGTCATAATTACAAGAAGAAAATTCAGTAACAAGAAAGTTGAAATAATTGGGGAAAAAATCTGCAGTAATTAAGAAGACAGCTGTCATTTTAATAAAAAAGTCAAAATATTATGAGAAAAAAGTTGGATTCTAACGAGAACAAACCTGTCGGCGGATCTCATCCACCCCCGGGGCCCAGCCCTCGAGATAGGAGAGTCCCCCGGCACTGCTTCCTCAATGGAAGAGTTGTCGGTGGGATTGAGGCGGTCTTCGAAGTATTCCTTCCACCGGTCCACAACATCTGGAGTCCAGGGCAGCAGCACAACATCCCCACCATACACAGTGTTGACCATGCACTGCTTCCCCCACCTGAGACGGCGGCTGGTGGTCCAGAATATCTTAGAAGCCGTCCGGAAGTCGTTTTCCGTGGCTTCTCCGAACTCCTCACATGTCTGAGTATTTGCCTCAGCGACCGGCAGAGACACAAGACCGCTTGGCCTGCTGGTACCAGTCAGCTGCCTCCCGAGTCCCATGGTGTCTGGTGTCCACCAACGGGTTCTGGGATTACCGCCGCAACTGGCCCAGACCAACTTACGGCCACAGCTCCAATCAGCTGCCTCGACAAGGGAGGCATGGAGCATGGCCCACTCAGACTCTATGTCTGCCGCTTCCCTCAGAACATGGTCAAAGCTCTCCCGTCTCCTTCTGACATTCCCAGCAGACCCTCACAATACGTTTAGGCCTGCCAGGTCCAGCCGGCATCCTTCCCCACCATCGGAGCCAACTCCCCACCAGGTGGTGATGGGTTGACAGCTCCGCCCCTCTCTTCACCAAAGTGTCCTAAACATGTGGCCGCAAGTCAGACGACACGACCACAAAGTCGATCATCGAACTGCGGCCCAGGGTGTCCTGGTGCCAGGTGCACGTATGAACACCCTTATGCTGGAACATGGTGTTTGTTATGGACAATCTGTGACGAGCACAGAAGTCCAATAACAAAACCGCGCTCAGATTCAGATCAGGGGGGCCGTTCCTCCCAATCACACCTGTCCAGGTCTCACTTTCACCGCCAACGTGAGCGTTGAAGTCCCCCAACAGAACAAGGGAATCCCCCAAGGTATTCTGAACTACTGTTTGGCGCATAAGAACAAACAACAGTCAGGAGCCGCCCCCCCACCCGAAGGCGAAGCAAAATTACTCTCTCGTTCACCGGGTTAAACTCCAACCTACAGGCCCTGAGCTGGGGGGCAACAAGAATTGCCACCCCTGCCCGTCGCCTCTCACTGCTGGCAACGCCAGAGTGGAATAAAGACCAACCCCTCAAGAGGACTGGTTCCAGAGCCTTTGCTGTGCGTTGAGGTGAGTTTCACTGCAGTATATCTAGCCGGAACATCTCCACCTCACCCACCAGCTCAGGCTCCTACCCCACCAGAGAGGTGACACTCCACGTGCCAAGAGCTAGCTTCTGCAACCGAGGATGGGACCACCAAGGCCCCTGCCTTAGGCTGCCACCCAGCTCACTCTGCATCTGACCCCTTTGAGTGGTGAGTTCATGGGAGAGGGGACCCATGTTGCCTCTTCGGGCTGTGCCCGGCCGGACCCCATGGGTGCAGGCCGGGCCATCAGACGCTCCCCATTGTGCCCCACCTCCAGGCCTGGCTCCGGGGGGGGGTTGTGTCCGTCAGAAGATGTCCGGGCACATGTCCCACACACCGGTGTCCTTGGTCTCCCAGTAGCCCCCCTTGTAGACGTGCAGGGTGTCTCCTAACTAGACGTCGTCAATCTTCTCAAACCACAGCGCCTGGTAGCTGTCTGGATGGGGGGCTGGGAGGAGCAAACAAGGGAGTTCATTATTGGACATCCCTGCAGGCTCAAAGGCCACCGTGCTCTTGGCGAGCTCAAACGCGAGCTCAATCTTAGTCCGAAGTTGTCTCTTCATTGGGGTCTGTTGAGCCACTCTTTGTCTGGTCCGTCCCCTAAAACCTGTTTGGCACGGGTGACCCTACCAGGGGTGTAAAAGCCCCCGACAGCTCCTCGGATCACTGGGACACGCAAACTCCTTCACCATGATAAGGTGGTGGCTCCGGAAGGAGTAATGTTGCAATGTTATGCGAAACAAACAAAACAAAAAAAAGTTGTCATTTTTGGAAAATTACGTTGGGGAAAACGTTATAATTTGGGAAGTCAAACTTCAATGTTAATAAAATCATAATTACAAGAAAATTCATTAAGAAGAAAGTTGAAATAGTTGGGGAAAAAATGCAGAAATGAAGAAAACAGTAATTTTAGGATAATAAAGTTGTTTTCTAATGGGGGGGGGAGTTGCATTGTATGAAAATAGACTAATTTTATGTGGAAGAAGAATGTCATTTTAGAGTTGAAATATTGAAGAAGAAAATGAAAGTAAATGAATCTATTTAAAGTGGCAAAGTTAGGAGACACAAAACAAAATAAAATTGTCCTTTTTGGAAAATTAGGTTGGAGAAAAAAAGTCATTACTGGAATGATTTTATAGGATAATATTACGAGAAGAAAATGTACTTGAAAAAAGTTTTAATATTTGGAAAATGCAGGGAAAAAAATAGCAAATGTTGATGCTAAAAATAAAAAATGGGTCCTTTCATTTTTCACATATGTGGCCAATGCTGGAAAAAGGTAAGGGACACCCCCTCATATAGCCAAATGCTTTGGATCCGCTTTCTAAGTGCGAGGCGCCAGAAGACTTCGGGGGGAAGTGCAACAGCTTGAGAAAAATAAAGACTTATTTTGTCAAACCTGCTACCAGTTGTGATTAAAGGCCAGATGAAATGATTTGGAGTTCCTATGTTGAGAATAAACATGTCTGGGCGTGGGCAGAAAATATTCAAATACGGAAAATCCGACTTTGAAAACCCCTGCTCTACTATAGCTCACGCCAGGAGTTGCCAGGATCGATTAGATCGTCTTTCCTCAAAACTGTCCAATATGATAAGGGATATGAATCATTTTCATCTTGTAAAAAAAAAAATGAAAGCCACAAATAATTTTCATCATTTGTCGAACACAAATTGTCTTTTGCCATGTTTTTGCTGTCATGCCCAGCCAACAGATAACCAAGTCAACGCATTCAATATTGATGGGGGATTTTTTAGACATGAATCATTTTGGCTTGAACTGTGTCCGTTTGTACATTTTACATTTTACAGTTTTCAGAGTCAATAGCAGATAGTAAAAATAGAAGGTTTAACAATCATTTGTACATCAAATACCAGATTCCTGCTTGTACCGAGTACAGAGTTTGCCTTGAAAAGTTATTAAATCCAAACATTTGTGAAGATATTTTATTCCCCGACATGAAACAACAGTTTTATAACGGAGCTGTATCCCTGTTTTCAGTTTTTCAACAAAAAAAAAGGAAGGATCCTGTGCTGGAATGTTACACCTTTTGCACTACCCCCACCCCCTCCTTAAAACGGAATGAGAGGCTTTAGGTGATTGCTAATGCTAGTTTCAATCCAAAGTTTGGTGGAGGAAGTGCGGTGGGATTCCTTACCCGGCGATACGGGTCGGTAAACGGAATGAAGGTTGGGATAGTTCATTCGTAGAGTTGACTTTTTTTTCTCTTAATATTTTAAGTGTACTTAAAAAAAATGGATTCCCAACCTTGATGTTGCAAATATTTTTCCACAGAGATGCAGGACGTAGTAATACTAACTAAAACTAGTACAGCTGACATACAAGTGAGACTTGAACGTGACGGTGATACATTTTGTGCGTCTTGTTTCTTTGGGTTTGTCTTTTTTTTGTGTTGTTGTTTTGGGGGCTTACGTGTGATAAGTTGGCTGTTACAACTAGGGATGCTCCGATCAAGGTTTTATGCTGCCGATTCCGATACCGATCATCCATGAGTGAAATCAGCCAATACGCACACCGATAACATGGATTAATTTTTTTTTTATTCTATTTATTTATGATGAGTGCTATTGGCCAGGGGTGTCGTGTAAGGGGAAAAGTTAGGACAATTCCCCTAACAGCCAGGGGGCCCAAAAAATAAGTAATTAATCATTAAAAAATGTTTTAAATAAAATTTTAATAATAAATATATATATATATTTTTTAAAATAAAATAACCCTTTTTTTAAGGGTGATTTTTTTTTTTTTTTTTTTAACGTTATGGCCCAGAATTGCTGGCTGCACCCCTGCTATTGGCTATATGATGTGAAAAAGGAACAATAAAATCACTTTAATTTAGACAAAATCATATTTCACTTACTTTTTCATGAGAACATTTTTCACTGGTGAAATTTCCAGAGGGTGAGACGACTTCTTGAAGGAGACTTTGATGTGAGAGTACATTGGCGCAGCTCTAGCGGGACTTGCAGGTGGCACGTAGGTGGGCTCCAAGTGAGAGAGCAATCAGCAAACTTGGTGTCTTCCACCGCTGAGAAAGGCTGCTAATCTTGTCCGATCAATTCAATAGTTTTTCGGCTTATTTGCTTAGCCTTCTGACCGTCATGCACATACTGTATGTGCGTTGACTGATGAGCACACCGTGAGCCTTGAATACTCACCGTACTCCCTCAAGTGTTTGTTCTTTGAATGCCGACCGCCACCAGAAAGTTTTCATGGCATGTATTTGCAGTTGCCGTTATGGTTCAAGAACTATATTGGTTCATTTAGAACGATACGATCCGAAACAATTCAGTAACTTTTTAGCCAAAAATTCAACTAGTGTGCGTGTGAAATAAATACGTGTATACTGGACAGTGCAGGTGAAGTTTCCTGGATTTCTGTTGTCTTTGTAAGGGAATCAGGTGTAAATTAATTTTGGATATAAACAAGTAAACAACAATTCCAGTTTTGGCCTAGTATCTGCCTAAACATGCTGGCGAGACCCGAGGCTTCTGCAGAGCTGACGTTACCTTGCGCTGCTGCTGCCGCGGGAACACCGCAGGTGGTGCCTGGACGGTCAGTGTTGTGTGAAATCCTGTGGCACCTTGGTGGGTGGAGAGGTTTGTCATGTTGCCGTGGTATTTCAGTTGACCTTCACATATCCTACAAACAGCGAGCGACTTATTTAGAGCATCTCCTTTACAAAATCCAAAGTGTATCTACATACTGGACTGCAATTGTGGCTTAATTATTTCGTTACGTTTCGTTGTCTGATAGCGCAGACTCAATCGAGTAGCGTTTGACATCTCTACGTTCCTCACGGAAATTGGTCGATACTAATCGGTGGCTGATCGAGACACTCGGTTCACGAGACGAGATTTTAACATTACTTTTAAAGTAAAAGTACAATGAAAAATATAATATATTGCAATCTACTAATTACATTTCTACTATATTGCCTTGGATTGCTCCTCACGAGACTACACACTTCTGCTGTCTTGTGTGTATGCTAGTGGCCCCGCCTCCACCCACCGAGACAAAGGCTACATTCACACTGCAGGGTAGGAGGCCCAATTCCAATTTTTTTTGTTCAAATCTGATTTTTTATGTGGTTCACATTGCCAAAAATGTGCCTCTTTAAAGGGATAGTTCAGATTTCTTGACATGAAGTTGGATGACATCCCCATCGGAAGTGTAGTGCATCAGTGATGACTTAACCCACCACTTTGTCCCGTTAGCGGAGTTCTGGTCGGATTTCGGTGAGGAGGAACATAGTTCCGGTTAGTTGCTGCGGTCACTGATGGAAATGTCTCTCCTACAAGGTTATGCTTTTTTCCAGGGCTGAGCCAGATACTCATTTTAGACGGGTTACGTTACAGATAATGCGTTTTTGCCGAGTACAAGCATGAAGCGAGTACAGCTCATCGTGATCCGTACTCGTGCTGAAGGAAAATCATCATTGGGTACCAACTTATGTATTCACTCTTCACGCTCGAGTGCCCCTCCTGAAACAGACCTGCTGCAGGCTGCAACTGGCGCCTCACTGTTTCACACATAAACAGTGGCTTGACTCCACCTCACATTGCTCCAAGTAGTTTCCCTCAGCTCGTCTCTATTTCGGTTTGTATGACGTTTAAAGTTAGTTGGTAAACTTGCTTCGTAACGTACACCGTGCAATTGGCAAGACAGAGTTGAAAACGGTCACTGCCTCCGCTCCGGACGGGTTTTGCTCAGCTCGCCTCTATTTCGGTTCGTATCTAAAGTTCCTTGGTAAACTGGATTCGTAACGTACGCCGTGCATTTGACAAGACAAAGCCGTAAACGGCTCGTGTTGTGTCGGTCACTGCCTCTGTTTTGCTTCTAGTTTGGCTAGTGATATTAACTCAGTTGGAAAACTTGGTAACACTTTACAATAAAGTACACAAAATGAGAGTAATTAATGAGGAACGAACCTACCTAACCCTAACCACTACTCATTAGTTATTCATTAGTTCCTCTAAATGTATGTGCCTTAGTCATTAGTTACTCAGTAATTGCTGTATTTTTGTGTACCTTATTGTAAAGTGTGACCAGAAACTTCACTTGTAGTACTGGACGTGGTTCTTCTAAGAAAACGACGGTGAACAAGGCTGAGATTATTTCCCGGTTGCAGTCACGGTTTGCATGAATCACCAACTTCGCGCAGATCATTAAAAAGAATGAGTTCTACAGATAGACAGTACACATATAGCTGAATAATAAATACAGCCACTTCTGATCAAGCCTTGTCAATTTTATACTTTTAGAATAATGTACCAACGTAATCCCCACCCATTTCCGTTTAAGCCATGCCCACTTGCGGTTCCGGTTTATGCCCCGGTCACTCCGAGCACACATAAGATAATTTAGATGGGTGAACAGGTACAGATTGTGGTGCATTCACCCACCTACTATCTTCCTCCGGCATCTTACATCATACATGCAAATAACATGCAAATGAGCTAATGACGTCATGTAGATTTGTAGACTGATTTAGCTCATCATACTCTTCCATACTGGCAGATGAAGTTGACAGTTTAGGCACGTTTATCTTCAACGTCTTGCCTCGCTGACCACTTTTTGTCCCAATAAACCTTTTCAATCTTCCTTTGAGTGGATTACAAGTTTCCTGGAAAAAAAAACATGTTTTTTTTCTAATTAGGAGTCTGTTCCTGAAGTACATATGCTTCACTAGTACACGTAGGACGGGCAGAAAACACTCGACACTGTTGTGCTCAACACGTCAAATGTTCCTCCTTCGGCACCGGTGGGGCAGCCAGGCACCCATTTGGAACTCTAGCTGCGTCACTATTAAGGTAAGCAAAAACATACACCCTAGCAGTAAATTACCCAATATATGCAAATATTCATAAAAACATCCAAATACATTATATACTATACTATATAGCGCCTACACCATTCATACATGGCAAAGACTATATGGCACCTACACCATTCATTGAGTCAACTCATTTCATTTCCTAAAACTATCAGTACATTATTTTCCAAACAGAAAGGAATTTTAATGGCTGGCCACAGTTCATCCATTTGAGAGATGTGTGATATTATACTGTATCAAGGCTCATCATAATTACTGAATGTGTTTTTAATCAGTCACACAATACATTTGATTTAGAAGTGGTTTGGTGAAAACCCAATGAAATCAATAGTTGACAATAAAGCAATGAGATTACAGAAAATACGCAACACGTGTTCATGGAGCGTTCACTGTCATACACTAAGTTGATGATTTTGACAGATTTCTTTGTCACGTTTTGTTTTCTTTGTTAAGTTAACTGATGCCCAGGTGTTCAGAGGACATGTTGAGGACATGTTGATGCCGATCTACAGTATGTGACACAAATCCACTGATTCTGTACAAATTCTATTCTCGTGTCAAGGCTCTGCTGATGATCTCCTGTTGTCTCCTTTTCACGAGCCATCTTTTTGTTCCACGGGAGGCCACTCAGCATCTGGTTTCCATTAGCCGCATGGACAGGAGGGCATTTTGTTCCCGGCTTGCCCTCTCCTCTTCAGGGGTTGTCTGCTTGGAGTTGATCTTGTATACGTCCCACTTCTCAGACAACACGCCTTTGTCGAAAATGATAGCCGCCAACCAGGAGAACAGCAGAATGGACAGCAGCGACGTGAGCATGATGGTGGTGCGGAAGGGGAAGTACTGGGTGAGCGTGTTCTCACGGTTCCTCCGCAGGCCAGGATAGTGGATGACAGGCTTCAGTCCAATGAGGGGCTCTCCGCTCAAGGCTCTCATGAGCATCCCCACTATGAAGCCCATAGTGGCCCCATAGCCATTGGACACCTTGAAGAAGAGGACGCAAACTAGCTGAGGGAACATGATGGTGAAGGACATGTCCACACCCACGAGCCAGAAGACCAGGACACTGCTGTCGAGGAAACAGAGGCCAGTACCGACCAGACCCACAACGACCACTGAGATACGAATCACCAACTGCACCTCAAAGTCTGATGCCTGAGACGAGAGAGAGACATGTTGAAATATGAATCATCCAGGCTTATGGTCAACAAAGACAACACAAGGACTGGAAGCCAGAACAGTACCATGGAACGTTCTTGGGAGTTTATTAACATCACTGACATGCTCACCTGCTTTCTGATGATGTTCTTGTAGATGTTGGAGGAGAACAATGAGGCAGACGACAGCAGGGCCGAGTCCAGGGAGGACATGACAGCACCAGCTACAGCTCCAGTGCCAATGATGGACACAAAGGTGGGTGTGAGGTGCTGCAAGGCAATGGGGAGGATGGAACCCGCATTGCCACGCTGATATGGAGTTGGCAGTCCATAGGTCGTTGAGTTCCAGTCTATGGAATTTTGTATAAAAGACGAGTCATCACAAATAAGGAAAGGTTACAAATAAAAAAGGCTTGCAGAACTGAAGTTAAAACAGTTCATGTGTACCAGTAGACGCAGCGATGGCTCCGATCAATACAGAAGGGATACCCAACACCAGGCAGAAGGCAGCGGACACAGCGCAGGTCACTTGAGCCTGGGTGTGAGAAGAGGCGGCCAGGATCCTTTGGTAGAACGCTTGGTAGGCCAAACCACCCAAAGCCTCGAAGAAACAGTTGAAATTAGGATGCACAAGAATAGTCAATGACTTGCTTTGCCAACGTGATCACGCTCCTTCTTCAGAAGTAAATAACCATAGGTCCGTTTCATTTGAAGCTCCTGCGAGGTAAGGGACATAAAACCTGGCCCAAGTTGTGTCTCATGAGGTATTTTCACTGTCCATGTGGACAGGCAAATATCTACAGCATCAATAGCAACGGTAAAATCAGTATCGGATCAATCCTGGCATGAGATTGAGGTCCTCGGGTTACAAACTAGTTCCATTCTTAGACAGTGATGCTAGTGCAGTTTTAGTGTAGGTTGGATCTTATACTTAAAACCATTCCCAAATGAAGTCACTCACACTGTACACCGAACACATGAAGGATGAATAAAATGGTCATAAAAAGGTGAAATACAAGAATGAAATGAAAGCTAAAAAGAGAACTCTTTACTTGTATCCCCGTGGTTGTCTTAGGAGGCCTTTCAACCTCCCAGGCTAGTCTGGGAGGATAACACGCACGGAATCCATGACCCCTATAGCATTCATTAGCATTCAATCATCTTTGTCCTTAATGATGCTTGCGACAGATGAGCGGTTTGGACCCAAAGAGCGAGCACTATTTGAGGTTCATTTTCACTTCTAGTGTGATGGCTTTCCTTTTCTTTAGCGCACTGAATGACGAGGGTGATGGCTTTCCTTTTCTCTGGCGTACTGAATGACGAGGGTGATGGCTTTCCTTTTCTCTGGCGCACCGAATGACGAGGGTGATGGCTTTCCTTTTCTTTGATGCACCGAATGACAAGTGTAAAAAGTTCATGAGCGATGGTATTGGGTGATTTTCCTGAAAGGGGTACCACATTGAGGGGCATAACACATAGACTACAGTGATTTGAAGCTATGCACATTGACCATACAAGACGTTACACCTCGTTAATGTAAACAGCGGTCAATGTAGCTAAAATTGAATTGAGGAAGACTATATGCAAATGAGTTGACCTCCGCATTGACACTCACTTGTATTTCTGGGTTATTTCTCCCGTTTTTTTTCATCAATATTCTGAAAATAACAATTCACATGACAGATTCAAGTCTAGTGTCCACGATACACGTTGCGATCCCATTTTCTACTCATCTGTTTTTTCTTGTCAATACACTTTCGGGAACTATCGTTTTACATCATGGCTGACAGTCCCTTAAACAACGCAAAAGCCTGGGCCGCTGGTGAAAGGTTTGCCGCGTCTTTGCCATAGCTTAGCCTGACTGCAGATGAGAATGGACGTAAATAGTATTAGGTATTATGTAAAACTATGACAGGAACAACGTCAAATTAAAAGCACTCAATGAATACAGAGCCATCACCCACCAGTACGAGCACGGGGTTTGTTTTTCAGAGAGAAGATTACAGTATACATCTAGCATGTTGGCTAAACTTGAGGTTGTGCCCAAATCCAACAAACAAATATTCACATTAGCACTCAATAACGTCATCAGATCTCACCTTTCATTCATTCATTCCCACAAACGATCAGCGTTTGGGACCAAATATGAGGTGAAAGAAAAAGGGGGAAAATACAGTATAGTAGTCCATCTGGTATCTTTGCAGCGTGGGAGAAAGTGAAATGGTGCATTCAAGGACCGCCGAACAAAGTGGGGCAGGTCGCCGCTCACAACAAACATATGCAAAACTGGGGGATTTGTAACTGTATATTATTTTCTGATTCAAGATTCAAGAGTTTTATTGTCATATGCACAGTAAAACAGGAAGTTCTGCTATGCAATGAAATTCTTGTTCTTTATTATTTTTTGAATAAAATAATGGCACATATTTCCAAAATTGAAACTCATTTACATCAAATTTGATGTAGTTATTTACTATTTGTTTTCCTTTACAGCACAGGTGTCAAACTCAAGGCCTGCGGGCCGGATTTGGCCCAACATATCATTTGATGTGGCCGGCGAAAGCCTTGAGATAATGCATGTCCAAAGGACACTTACTTTAATGTTATTTATAAAATATGTGCATATATATATATTGTAATTTTGTTATGAATATTAATTTTGTCTTTACTTTTAAAGCTTTACTTTTCATTGTTTTACTTTTATACTATTGTAAAATTATATTTATATTATTGTATTTTTATATGTATGCTGTAATATATATTTTTTTACTTAATATAAATATATTTAAATAAGTGAACATTTTAATATATTAAAAAATATTTTTACAATAGTATAAAAAAATGTAATATTTCAAACATATTTTTACAATAATTTAATAAACACTTACCGTTACATTTACAATAAATAAAATAATATATTAAAGTAAAAACAAAATATTACTAACAAAAACATAAAAATGTATTTTTTTAAATCAAAAAGACAATCTTTCTTGCTAAATGTATTGGTTGTCAATATTGACAGAAAACCTTGTATTTTTTTGTTGTCAAATCCAATTTATAATGACAATTTTTGAAATTAGTTATTAATGAAAAATGAATGTAATCATTTGTATCAATAGAATCAATAATGTAATCAATAGAATGATAAAACGTGGCCCAGTGAGAATAACCAGAACTGCCGTGTGGCCCACCGTTACAGCCAGTTTGACGCCCCTGCTTTACGGCATGCCCGGGGATACGATGTGCTCTTTTGCACAAATACTGTATTACAAATACTGTACGAATGCCACTTTTATAGAATTGGCTTCTTTATTTCATAACGTAAGATCAACGTACCGTAGACTCAAATCGAATCATATCGTTCGTACACTGCATCGAATTGTTCTGTTTTTAAAATATATCATTTGTGAATTGCATCGTCACCGTGTATCCACATTCCAATCATCCATCTTAAAGAGATTTAGCCCTTTTCCTGAGCTAGCCAAAGTCCTTAAAATCCTCCTGGGGGGTTGAAATCATCTCAACGCTTTCACTGTAATTGATAAGAACATGAAGCAACATTTGATATATGCAGTTTAGCGCTTTAACACTCACATCTTGCTGATGAGAAGCGCATTCTGACACCGACAGCTGCATTCAAGAGCGTTTGGCTGTGAATGTGAACAAGGTTGACACGTTCAGTAGATTTGATCAAAACTTGTAAAAACTGTTTTCCTCCAATTCGTGGCAGCAAGTTTGTTTTGTTCCCGTCTTCCGGAATCAATGAGCACATGCGTAGTACACGAAATAGTCATGTCAAATTCAGACTAAAACGATAATATGTATTCAAAACAAGGAAAATCATCAATAATCAGGTAACCCGCTGTGATTCTGGCCGTGTATGTATTTGGTATTTGATACCGGAATTTGCCGTATTTCGCACCCCAACCCTCCGCTTTGGACTCACCAGCAACATGAAGTCGTCAAACCACTTTCCAGCTTCATTAAGCTCCACCTTGCCGATCCACGGGTCCTGGAATTTTTTGGTGTAGGCCGTCAAGGAGATGTCAACAGAGTGGGGGTTGGTCAGCATGAAAGGGACACACACCCACTGTACACAAACACAGCAAAACTTACTAAGCGGAGGAGGACGCTCGCTGTTCCGTTCACGGAACACCACCAATCTAAATCCACAGTTGGAGCTGAAGTTTCCCTTAACAGAGACTCACCCCCCACTTGGTCTTCTAATTCCAGTTCGGTGACGGAGAACGTATTTCCGGGTAGTCGCTGGGGTTTCACAAGTCAGGAGTTTGGCTTCTCGAGACAATGTGCATTCAAAAGAGCAATACATTTCACTAATGATGCGATAGTAATATATTTCACATGTACGAGAATGGAGAAGCGACAGTGCGCAGACAAATCCAAAGCTGAGCCATTTGTGTGGTCTGTTTTTTTTTCGGGTCTGCATTTTTGGGATGTAAACGTATTATACTCTTTGGAACACATCGTTTTGAGAAGCCAAACTCCTTACTTGTGATACCCCAGCAACCACCTGAAACTATGTTCTCCATCACCAAAATCCGACCAGAACTGGACTTAGCAGACCAAGTGGGGGGGTGAGTCACGGTTGCGTCATACAACTTCATGTCAAACTATCCCTGTAAGGACTTATTTGCACTTACCTCGTCCTCTCTGCATCTTTGGATCCGATCTCGCCGTGCTCCGCAGAACTTTACAGTACTCGTTTGGACATCCGAAAAAATATATATAATCCGTCTGATCGGAATATACGAAGGCGTGGGATTAGAGAGAGAGAGAGAGAGAAAGAGAGAGGCTTTCCGTGTATTGGAGTAACTCCCACCGGCAACCACCAGTGGCGGCTGCCTGTCAACGTGGCGCTCTGCCACATAAAGCAAGTGCCCGACTGCTACGCTACACTGATCATCATCTACAACAGTTCAGAATCGCTATTTATCTGCTAATGTGACCAAAAAAAGTACATCCTCCCCACCAGAGATGCTCATTATTTACAGACTGAACCCATCATTTTGCTTCGATCAACCGGAGGACGGAAAAATGCTACTGTTGTTGTGTGCCAACGCGGTGAATCTGAAATCCAGTTGTTCAAGAAACAGCCACATTGCTAACAGTGTTTAAGCGACCTGGACTAGAACTAACTAACAAAATGACATTGATATGGCAACTCACAGAAGCAGAAATCTGATTGGACAAAAAAAATCATCCAACATCCACTACTGGAAGCAATGCAGCCAAGAGACGCTCTAGTAAATGTTGGGAATGAAGGAATACAATGCCAAGGAGCAAATACTAGAATATTGTAATGTGGATGAGTGCTGCTGGTGGGGATTAGACCAACAGAGAAGCTGCCCCGGGGTAGACGGACAGAAACATGGCTGCTCTGGTGGCAAAGTGGGTGAAGTGTCTTGCCACGGACACTGGGATGGAGGATTGCAGTACTGGGAAAAGGTGGTGTTGAGCCATCCCTAATTTGCTTTCTTCCCCACATGGTCACTCACTACAATCTAATGTTTTTCCCTGGGGGGTATTCATCGGAATGTCGAGACAAGAAACTGTAAAGGTTCTCTGATTGGGTTTCTGGGTGTGTAGATGCTACCTACCAGACTGACAAAGATGAGGGTGAGCTGAATGACATCCGTGTAAGCCACAGAGTAGAACCCCCCCAGGAGCGTGTAGATAATGGACACCACTGAGGAGATGATGATGGAGTAGACATAAGAAAGGTCCACAGTCACACTTATAGTTCCACCTGGAACAACACAGCATAGCGGTGACTGATGGGACAACAAGTGGTTTACTGCTGGAGATATTTTATTATCACATGTTTATGTCATTATTACACACACACACACACACACACACACACACACACACACACACACACGCATCCACCTTGAAGGAGCTTTTGTCATTACATTGCCCGGTTAATTAAAGGGTCACTGACACGATTTTTCAACTTTGCTTAAATATGTTCTTTATGTATCTGTAACGATGTTCTTTGTCGTTCGTTTTTTTCAAAGCAAACGTTAAATCAGTAAAAATGACATTTTTCTGGTGCTCATTTGCCATTTTGGGACTGTCTTCTGAAACGAGGGGCGTTTCTCAAGTGACGCCAGCGCAGTCGAACTCCACAAGTAAACAAACATGAGAGAATGGACGAGATAGAAGGTGTTTACAGGGACGACAGCAGGTCTGAGCCATTTGTCATTCGTTTTCGGGGAGGAAGAAAACATCTGGAGATGGAATAGAGAACTTGCAGAACATGGAATTAAGTCGTATTTGTTAGAACCACCGGCGATGGGACTTTATGTCTGACGCTGAGATGTTCGGTGACATGGAGATGAAGACTGGTTGGCTTCAAACACAAAGTGTTACTGTAAATGACCTTGGAGTTGCTTATGCTTCGATTATTGTTTGAAATGGGCTTCTTACAGAGAGTGAAGGTCTCTTTGGAGCCTTTTTTATTGCGTTCGTTCATCGGCGCTCCGCCCCACCCCGCCCCCCACCATCAACATATCGCTGTGAAAGTAAGTTTTATCACCTGTTGAATGCTTGTCGCTATGGTGTCATAGTGTTTACAATACTATATGATTATATACAGTTTGTAAATCAGACATGACTTCCTGTGTTCTGTGGCAACTTGGTCCTGTTGCTAGCTAGTGGCAGAGCAATAGGAGACAGTGGCTGACTTTGCGGCCGTAGATAAGATCAGTGGATAAGATCGCTTTCATGTGTAAGGATCAGGCAATTGTCCAAAATGAACGAAACTGGTGTATGTTTACTTTAAAGGGAGAGTTTGGATTTAAAATCTGACCAGAAGTGACTTCGGAGACCAAGCGGGCCTTCCAGCCTGGCCTTCCTGCTCTTCTGGCTAATGAGTGGTTTGCATCTTCTGGTGTGGCCATTGTACTTTTGTTCATCAAGTCTCCTATGACTCCTCCGTGAATCACCACCGTATCGTGGTGAAGGCGTTTGAGTGCTTGGTGATTTGGTTGTAGCTGATGTCGCTAACAGTTGTTTCAGGGTCTGTCTTGACAGCTCTCGCAATGTCGTCATCTCCTGATGTCTTCCTTGGTCTACTTGTTCAACATCTGCTACTTAGTACACCAGTTGTTTCTTTCTTCAGGACATTCCCAGCGGTTGTAGTAGCTGTGACCAATGTTTGCAATGCCTCTGGTTGATTTTCCATCTTCTCTCAGATTCACCATTGATTGTTTTCATGTTTTCATGTTGTTTTCACCTCTTAATGTAGTATACACAGGCAAAACCTATCCTACCCAATGTGAAAAAGTGCTATTTATTGATTGAATAAATAATAGGTCGCACCTGCCCACAAGTCAGTCACACGTTCCAATACTTTGAAAAATGGGTGTGTTCAAACTAAGTTGTGCATCTGATCCAGATGTAAGTAATTGGAAAAAAAGCTGAAAATGTTGCACTCTGTCTCGTTTTCATCTTTTGATGTCAAACCCAAATGTTTTCGTCCGCAACAAAACAAAAGAAATTGGCCTCACTGCTCCAATACTTCTGGAGGGCACTGTATTACACATGATGTCATGTAAGGGCATGTGTCATTGAACCAGTCAGAACAAGAATAGGAAAGTGTGATCATGTGAACAACCTGATGGGAACAATCGGTGACCTTTCACAATCAACAGGCTGCTAGCACTGGAAAAGAAGACAGCGTTAAAGCACACATGCAAAAACATGGAAGCCCAATCAAGCCCTCCTTAAGCCATGCTGTCTAGCCAGTTCTTTAGCCACATTGCTGTCAACCTTCACCAGCGTCGTGCATGCGCTGTTCCTACCTGCCACGTTTTGCTAGTAATTACCCCCGCCAAGCGCAGTGCCGAGGTTAGGTTTTGCCAGCATTTATTTATTTGTTTTCAAAATAACATGATAAGTTCTGAATGGATTTGGATGAAAATTTCAGGAACTGTCAGAAATGAACTGATTCAATTTTGGGGGTGATCTGGATAACTAGAGCCAGGAATTTTTTAAAGGATTCTTTAACATTGCGAAATATAACTCCACAAAAAATGGTCAGATCACTTTGGTGGGGGTTCTACAGGTTCTACAAAATGTCAAAGACTGATTAAAACAAAAAAAAGTGAGCTCAGCCATTTTGCTTGATAATTGTGTGATTTTTGCCTCATGTGGCGTGTTCAGTTTCCTAGAGAGGTGTATCCCCTCACACTTTCGGGTGAGTTTTTGTATTTTTGCTTCACTAGTTGTTTTGAGGATTGTTTTTTTGTCCCGTCCCCATTTTTGTGGAGATTGTTTTTTGTTAGCCCTGGAATTAAATACTTCATTTTCTTTGACCTATCAGTGTGCTAATTTGCCTGCCCGGTATTTTTATTAAGACTTTTGTTCGACCCACCCTACCCCAGACACCTTTGGGACATAACACCGAGGTTCCACTTTGTTATGCATGAGTTCACCACCACAACTACAACAACTCACTTGTTAAAACCGTTTCATTTCATTGTTGTATTTCATGTTTTTATTACAGGATTTGACTACGTCCTTATGTGTTCTGTGTACGGTGTTAGTGATTTAGGTGTTCATATAGCTAGAATTTAGGTATAAGTTCCGACTTCCACTAAAACTCAACTTTAGGCATCATAGAAACAAAACGTGTATGTAGACCGAGGACCTCCTGTAGTGTCTTTTAAGCGATGCAGCGATGTTGCAATAATATCCACCGGGATCAGCTCTGTGGCACCAAGATGCTAATGCTGTACTCTGCAAGTTCGGACCAGAGTTTTGTGGTTACTCGGGGTGTCACAAGATCTCACCAGATTAAAGGGTGACAAGATGTCTCGTGGTCACTCGGCCTGGGACGATTAATTCACACAATGAATGAAAAGAAACCTGATCATTTTGCCCGCCTCAATATATTGCCATTTATGTGCGCGTCTAAGAGGATTCACTTTGCATTGGTTTCAGCACCCTTGGCGCATTTGTTCCATAGAGCAACGGCATGAACGGAGTGAGCCCTTTTGTCAGTCATACAGTCTCTTTGTCTCGGTGGGTGGAGGCTGTTAGCATACACACAGAGTGCAAAAGGGTATAACATAGTAATTAAATTAGTAGATTGTCATATTTTTTTCATTGTACTTTTCTGAAAAATGTCTCATCTTGTTCTCGTAGACCCAATCTCTTGTATCGTCTCGTGACACCTGTAGTGGTTACCATTTGACAGTGCTGGCTAAGGGCTGACCTGGCAGTAAAAACACCCCTGCAGATTCCCTCCATGCAAAGGATAGCAATTGGCCGGTCATATTTTTCATCCGGGACATTCCTATTGTTCACTTGCGATGCAATATTATGGCTCACACACTTAGAAATGCACTTAAAGGACAAAATGGACAGGGACTCACCACTAACAGATTATGAACTACAAGGCTTGTGGGCCTGTTCTCAACAGTTCCACGATGGGAAGGAACTCACCCAGGCTGACGAGCGTGCGTGCCACCCACAGCACATCAGCGACCAGTGCCGGAATGATCAGAGCAGTTGCCAGGACGTTGCCATACTTCTTTTGGAAAGGGTCCATCATTGTCAGATACTTGTTCTCCCTCATGGGCTTTGCAAAGAAAACGCCACCTGGGGGAAAAGGCTGAGTGTTGGTGGAACAAAAAAAGGCATTAGACCAGTAAAAAAGGTAAGCATGCTTACCCGAACACTGACCCTCAAAGGAAAGCACAAAGGACAAGAAGAGATGCCAGTGTCGTGTCAGTGGTCAACAACGCTTCAGTATCGGAAATGTACGCAATGGAATTGTTTTTATTAAGAGTTATCGTTGACGTTCTTGCTAAAATAATTGGACGTTACAGTAATCCCTCATTTATGGCGGTTAATTGGTTCCTAACAATCCATCCATCCATTTTCTCCCGTTTATGCTGGTCCGTGTCGCGGGGGGAGCAGTCTCAGTATGGTCCAGACTTCCCGGTCCCCAGCCACCTCTTCCAGTCCCACCAGGAGAACACTGAGGCGTTCCGAGGCCAGCTGTGAGACATAATTCCTCCAGCAAGTCCTGGGTCTTCCCCGGGGCCTTCTCCCGGCTGGGTATGCTCGGAACACCTCACCAGGGAGGCATCCGGAGCTCTACTCTGAGCCCCTCCCGGTATGACCGAGCTCCTATCTCCTATCTGTTAGGGTGAGTACAGTCACCCTACGGGGGAAACTCATTTCAGCCGCTTGCATCCGTGATCTCGTTCGTTTGGTCGACCCAAAGCTCATGGCCATAGGGGAGGGTGGGAACATTGAGAGCTTTGCCTTCCGGCTCAGCTCTCTCTCCATGACAACAGTCCGTACAGCAACCGCATTACTGCAGACGCTGCGCCGAGCC
This sequence comes from Dunckerocampus dactyliophorus, assembly GCF_027744805.1. Lineage (NCBI taxonomy): Eukaryota > Metazoa > Chordata > Actinopteri > Syngnathiformes > Syngnathidae > Dunckerocampus > Dunckerocampus dactyliophorus. Next base: position 32,586,775 of record NC_072824.1, read on the forward strand.
ACCTGTCGGGCTCACGCTCCAACCTTCCCTCATTTGTGAACGAGACCCCGAGATACCTGAACTCCTCCAGCTGGGGCAAGACTTCACTCCCAACCCATAGGGTGCAAAGCACCCTTGTCCGACTGAGAACCACGGCCTCGGATTTGGAGGTGCTGAGTCTCATCCCAGAAGCTTCACTCAGATGCAAACCTCCCCAGTAAACACTGTAGGTCACAGTCCGATGACACCATCAGGACCACATCGTCTGCAAATCGAGTTTGGAGTCCAGTGGACTCCAAACCCGATTTGCAGACGATGCCTGTGATAAGTGAATTGTCAATGGAATATTTGAATAGTTATGGCATTGAAAGTCAGTTTAGGCTCTTGCAAATATGGATTTTAACATTATTAGAGCTCTCGACATGAAAGAACACCCATGTTGTCACCTTTACATTCATATTACCCAATACAGCAGTACCTCGGTTAACGTCCGCCCCGGTTAGCACCTTTTTGGTTAACAACCAAAATTTTTGCGTGGCTTGCGTTCACTCGCTTGTTTGTTTTTTTTACTTTCTATATTACCGGTAGATGGCAAGGTACATTTATTGGTTCTGGAATGTTGATATTTATTTTGATATATTTTTTACATGTTTGCAAATTTTTTTTGTTTACTAACCCAATCACATCATTTAGGTTTGAGTTGATTACTTCAGAATTGTAGTAGTACTTACCCAGGAAAAATGTAAGGACATACGGCACAGGCATGAGAGCCCACACTGCTCCCATTGTCGGGTTGTACGCTGCTTCAGCGATCCCGAGGATAAAGCCTCCTCCTACCCATGTGGCTGCAAAAAACACGTTTTTTCTTAATACAAGTCAGTTATTGTGAGCGATGGGCGGATCAATCCAAATATCTGTGGTGTAGGTACGCAGGGTAGTGTCAGTATCAGCATTTGGGTGACGAGATCGGTATTTTTCTCGTTATCTCTCTTCGTTGGTCATATTGGTACATTGTTGATATTTATCTTTAGATCTTGCTAATGTTATACATTGTTAAATTGTTTTGGTTTGCCAAAAATCTTTTAATCATCTCATAACCATGATCAAATTAGAAGATAAAGTCACAAAATCATTGCAGGATCTTGACAAATGTCAAGTAAAAACTGGTGGTATCTGTAAAAATACCAACATTTTCAGTATTGCCTACCAGACGAGTGGAGTGGGAAATCAGTATGCTGCTCCAGACCTTTCTCCCATCTGATTTCTTGTGGTTTGAATTGTCTACGTTGACACAAATGTCAGAGATACATGCAAGATGCCAGTATCACAAATCCTTCCCCGTATCAGTATTGGTATAGACAAAATGGGCCCCGTATTTACTTAGTATCAAATGAATACTAAGATTTTCTATATTGATCGACTTATTACTTTGATTTCTTCGTGTTGTCATAAGCAACTTTTTACCTGTCAGGGTGAAGACGCCCACGAGCAAGTTGATCTTACGTCCAGCTAGTAAAGTGATCTCTATTCCATCTCCTCTCCACTTTTTCTCCTCTTGCCTGGAGCGCATGGATGCACAAATGCCCGTTCCCAGGACTATCACGTAGAACGCCACCAACGCCAACAGCCCCGGCACGTTCACTGCCATTGTTATTTCTTTGTCTGTGTCGAACGGAAAAGGCGTATAAATACACAAAGCAGGAACACACTGCAGGAGAAAACAACTAGAAAGTACGACATGTCGTAAGATATGGAGCGTGTCAGAAAGGTTCCACGACTGTACTGTGTGTGTCGATGCCATTCTTGGATTTGAGGGGCCTCGTCCACTGCGAGTTCTTGCCGCAGGACCAGTGCATGAAGGCGTGGCAGAGAAGGCTGGGAAAGAGTGTTAGCACTCCAAAGGGATTACTTCCAAGAGGAAAACTTGTCGTTTCTAGTTTGGATTTGAAATACTGTATGTCTTTTGTGACAACAGTCCTGGCACTTTCCTGTCAGCGGGGAAATTGTTGAGGTTGCGCTTCAATTCTCAGACCGTGTGTGAAAATATTCATGATGTGGAAGAAAGCTGAGGGTAAAAACAAATGAACAAAGAGTTGGCAATGAGTGAGGTGGAAGAGTAATTCCGTAGGTCTCCTTGGAGAGTGGAAAGAGAGGCAACGGCGAGAAATGGGGTAGTCATTACTCCACAGATGAGGGCCTTTGGGGATGCTCCCTGCAATATCCACATAGCCATCAGCCGTTTGACACCCCTGCACAATCTGAAGCTCCGTTGTTCCACCCCAGATCATGATGGCAGCCCTCCACTGTGCCGTGTGGAGAACATCTCAGGTGGGATCTCCTTGTCATGCCAGTAACGTTGGAAGCCATCAGGACCGTCAGAGTTACTTTTTTCTCCTCAGAGAATAAAACTTTTTTCCACTTTTCAGTGTCGCATGTTTGGTGCTCTCGTGCAAATTTACATGTATTTTTAACTGTGTGTTCATTCTATAATTTCCAATTATTATTTTTGTCTTACCTGAATTTTGCGATAACTTGTTGCTGTCAAGCCATATTTTTCATTTGTTTCGTTTTTTTTTCAGTGATGATTCTTTCATGATGTTGTTGATGTTATTTTGTAAAAAAAAATAAATAAATAAATAAATAAAGCACCGGGCTGTGGACCTTCTACGGCCCTGTCCAGCTCTCCTGGAGTAACTACCTGTCTCCTGGAATCTCCTCCATGCGTCCAGGTACCGCAGTGATGCCCTGGTCCAGATGTGGGAGGAGATCCCCCAGGACACCATCCGTAGTCTCATTAGGAGCATGCCCCCACGTTGTCAGGCATGCGTACAAGCACGTGGGGGCCACACAAACTACTGAGAATCATTTTGAGTTGCTACAATGACATTTTAGCTAAATGGACCAGTCTGCTGCATCATTTTTTCACTTTCATTTTTGGGGTGTCTTTGATTTCCCCCCTCTATAGGGTGATCATTTTCATTTCTATCAAATGATGTGGCATCATTTTGTTACTAATACATCACCCACTTATTATCAGGAAACATATTCAACATCATTTTTCCCCCAGTTTAGATCTGATGTGTTTTCCAAGTGTTCCTTTAATTTTTTTTTTGCAGTATATATATATATATATACTGTATATATATATATATATATATATATATATATAACCACACTGCCACACTATATATATATTTTTTTTCACCCTACCTCACTCAATTAGCTTTAGACCTTACACTTATTGCAGCAGTTAATTGAGAAATGATTTTTTCCCCGCCATACTCACGTTTGAGTTCAGCCGTTAATAGAATTAACTGGTTGAAATTGTTGCCTATTAGTCCGACCCCATTTGTGAAGCTAAATGACGCGGTTCTATGTGACGTACGGGGACCATTATGTGAGCTTGTGCCGTCGTATTTGTATGACGCATGTGTTTTATGTCAAAAACGTACAAAAAATGTGCGTAGGTGTGGACTGTAAACAGATGCTCGTGATCATTCCGTGACGTGCAGTCAGTGACGGCGTTGTGAAACGCACAATAATAACAATATAATAATTATAATAATACTAATTGTCTGTGCTACAAATGGCTTTTCTGATATGATTCCAATCATTTTGTCACTGTTCGAGTCATTATTTTGTCTAATTTGTGCGTTTTCTGTTCGTGGTCAACCACACACGAGTGATGGGAAAGTTGGGTGGATCGATACAAATATGATTCGAGCGATACAAAAATTATTGGTATCGATAATGACCAAAATCGATGCCAACCACATTGATACAAGAAGTGTTGATATTATGATGATGTTTTACAACTCAGGGAATAGAAGGGTGTACCCCGCCTCTCGCCCGAAGTCAACTGGGATAGGCTCCAGCATACCCCGGCGACCCAGAAGATGGATTGATTGATGGATATTAGCGTGAAGAGACACTATAAAAAATGTTTTTTAGCTGCTGTTCGGTGTGTGGGCTGCAGGAGGCAGTGGCGTTCTTCATGATTGGTTCGAGTGTGAGAAAAGAGTAGAGAAAGAGCAGAGGCACTACTTTATATATATTATTATAGGCACCAACAATCGCAAGGGTTCCATGGTGTAATGGTTAGCACTCTGGACTCTGAATCCAGCGATCCGAGTTCAAATCTCGGTGGAACCTGTCGTTTTTACACAATGTATCCGTCACGTACTCATTGACTCTTACGTGCCAATTTAATTGTTCCGTAATCATATTCGATACTATGTGCTTGAGAGTAGTGTTTTTGTTTGGTCTGAGCCTTCAAACTCCTTTATAAACACAAGGTGATACTTTTTATTCAGTCATCTGTTGTCTCCATCATAGTTCATGTTTCATTCATCATAAAGATAAGCAAATGGCTTTACGTAAGTGGCCCCACCAATTAACCGGAACTATGTTCCTCATCACCCAAATCAGACTAGAACTCTGCTCAAGGGACGAAGTGAGGGGTAAGTCACTGGTGATGCACTACACCGCTGATGAGGATGTCATATAACTTCATTTAAAAAAAAAAATCAGATATATCCCTTTAAGGTAAAACTGCAATTTAAGATATACTTGTACACAGTATGTGGTAATGTTTTACTGTATCAGATGGTCCTGGCAACGTCAAATTGTTTATGTACAATCATTTCCTCAAAATACAATAATTGTAATATTCTGGCGCAATAACTTGTCATTTACTATCTGGCAACCCTGCTGAATGGTATTATTGCAACAGGTAAGCCAAGCAAAACGCCAAATAAAACAATACATATTCAAATACTTAAAAAAATGTGAATAACTGTAGCCCAAACCTTCCTAAAACACCTAATTGTCACATTTCCTGTATTGCATCTTTCCATCCATCCATTTTCTATGCCGCTATGCCACTAGGGTTATCCCACGCAACTCTGGAAACTATCCTGTAATTCAGAAGCATCAGAACAGAAACTTAAAATTGAACTTTTTTTTTTTTCCCAGGCAGTGTGGGCAAATTATTTAAAAAAAAAATACTTAGTTACCAGGGAACGTCATTGTGTTTTTTGGAAAATCTTCAAATACAGTACGTCAAATAACTTGCATTTAGCTTTGTAGTGCCGTTGAGAGGCGCTTGAAGAAATTCAAGTTACTCACAACGGATGAGGACAAACACTTTGCTGTGGGACATTTCCACCAATGACGTTGAAGTAGTGCCTGTACAGTACTTGCATCCTACAAACACCAAATAATCAACAGACCGCCTCGTTGCATCGAGTTCTCACTTTGAGGTTTGGAACAGCACCCCCACCTACTTCAACTCGTCAGTTCCACATGCATTTCTGCCTTCAAGATAAGAAAATGTGACTTTCAGATTTGCTTTGCATTTGTAATGTAATTACAGTGGGGACATTTCAGTGTTGCTTAAAAGCAATCTAAAGAGAAGATACACAGGAAGTAAATAAAGCCAAGTTGGAGTCAAGTTGGTGGGAATCATTCGAACCAGGGCTGGAGTCACCAAGAGGTCGGCTTCTTTGGGTTTAAACGCGTCTCTTCATTTTTTGGCGCACTTTCTTTGATGCTGCTGGCCCCTTCTGGTGGGAACTTGTACTCCTTTAAGTGAGGAAAAAGAACAACTGTCACTTTGGTCATATTCTTCTCATGTTTCAAATACTTTCTCTCTCATCAGAGCATTTTCCATCATGCTTTCCATTCTAGTAATCATGCACATGTTAGCACCGCCTTTGCTATTCTGACAGCAGGAATACACAAAATGTACATTTTATTTCTGTTCTTTAAAACAGTTTAAGGTGGTAATGCCAAATGGGTCCCGGATCAGTTCTTATGAGGTGTATTGGTATTATTAAGATGCTGGAAGCAGACACACTCAGGTGGTGTGTTCACTACCACTTCAGTCCCTGAACCATCTTCTCAATTGGTTCTCCTCATAAATTAATAATAATAATAATAATAATAATAATAATAATGTATTGTTCATCAGCTGATCAAAAGTTTAAGAACACAGCCTTTAAAGGCCACAGTCTTGGCAAAAATGTGGATTCAATGTCATTTTCTGTCCAGCATCCACACTGTCAAGATGTCTCGATGGCAAAGGCAAAAAAGCTTTCTCTCTTTGAACAGTGTCAGATTGCTCAGCTGCATAAGCGAGGCCTCTCGCAGCGCGCCATTGCTGACAGTCATTTGAAACTTCTTCAAAGATCCTGAGGTTTTTGGAACAAAAAAAGTTATCATAAGTGGCAGACCCAAAAAAATGTCACTGGCCCTGAGCCGGAGGATCCGGCTGTCTGTCTGTCATGACACGGGACCATCCTCGGCCCAAATGAAGGTTGTTTCTGGTGCGGAGTGCAGTCCAATAACCTCACTCTTTTGGACCATCCTGCGTGTTCCCCTGATCTACAGCCATTTGGGAACATTCGGGCATGGATGGCAAGAGAAGTTTCCAAAAATGGACATCAGTTCCAGCCAATGGATGCCCTCCATGAAGCCCCCTTCACCACCTGGAGCAACATTCCTGGCATCAAGCATGTCCAAACCAATTTGTTCAGATGATTAACAAGAATGGCAGAGCTACTCATTCCTGACTCCTTTCTTGAACATTTTATTTCTATTTTAGGGGGGGTTAGGGTTTTTTGAGCTATGACCTTAAACTTTTGATCCGCTAAGAAACAGCCTATTCCAGTTTAATGCTTGTTTGCAATAAATGGCTTACTTTACTTTTTTTTTTGTCTCACCCCCATTTTGTCTTTTTGCATTTTTAAGCTCTCCTGAGAACCTCCTTGAGATCCAACAGCGCCAAATGTAAATTCTTGCAATTTTTCCACTGGTCTTAAACCTAGCGGGTCATGAAATGTGCTATGGTCTCCTAACTCGCCTTCTTAACAGAAAGCAAGCAGCGTTGGTGTTACACTTTCAGGTTTGTACTGTCCCAATAAGATCTGAGAGGGGTCATACTGGAAAGTCTCTTCCTTATCCTTTGGGTCTGCTGTCTCTGGATCAAGTATGACGACTTCCTCCTCCTCACTGTCTGATATTTCAACCACATCTCCTGAAAACACAAATACTCCGTTCAGTTCAGACACAAAAGTGTTGATTCAATAACCTTTTCTACCTTGCTCTCGTTTGTTTTGCTCCACTTCCATCTTTGTTTCTTTACTATCGTCCTGTTCATCGCTGCTGATTTCTTCTTCCGCATCCTGTTCGTCTTCCTCTATTCCCCAGCTGTTCTGCAACCCCTGCCCTACCTGACCCACACCTGGGACGGGCACCACCAGCGGTTGATTTCTAGCATGGCTTAGTTAAGCTTCCTCCACGGGTTAAAAACTACCGATAGGCGTTGGTGATCGATCCAAATATCGATGGGGTCCATCCCAGGGGTAGTACTTTGGTACATTGTGATGTTGTTTACAAATGCAGGGAACACATTCAGGAGGACTTTGGGGACAAAGGAACCAAAGAGTAGTTTTTGCTTTTGTCTATTTTACCAGCAGAACCTGTTTAAGTCGACATCCCTCCGATTGTTTGGCTCATGTTGACATAAGCGGTTGTGGACATAATCCAAAACAGTAAATGCACATTTACCTGTGAATTTGGCCAAAGACAAAAGGAGAATGGGTCATTCTACCGCCAAAGAAACAACTTTGGTTCGATGTCAACGGTTTGAAGATCAGTGGAACTTTCTTTCCTGTTGCCCCTCCCATCCTTGACAGAACCACAACTTTGCTTTTGTGAAAACATGCGAGCGATAACGATGAAGGGCCCTGTTTGTCATAGAAACGACCGCTTTGGCTCTCACATTTTTTGTCGACGTCGACTTATGCGTGCACTTTTTAGTAACAGCATCACTGTGGACCAGGGGCCCGTTGCACAAAAGTAGCATTCAGACAACCAGGATAAATGACCCCGCTGAGTTGAACCAATCCAAAACAGGAGCGTCTAGGCTTAACTGACCGAGCCAAGATAAACAGACACGCATTCATCATCAACTGGCAACATGGATGAACCCGTTGCTTTGTTATCACATCATCCTTACTCGCTCAGAGCTTCAACAACAGTGTATGTACTCTAAGACCTTTGGGTAATTAACGTCTCCAAAAACATAGTCGTACTCTGATTATGGAGGGTGAGACGTGAGTGACATTGTGCAAATGTAACTCCATCAGACTGTATAACTCTTATCTTGTAGATGTGCATTTGTATTTAAATGGGATGTGTATTTTATATACAGTATAGCATGTGGGAGACTGCAAATGATCTAATGATTGAAACATCATCTCAAATAGTTCATATAAAATTAGGCCTGTCACGATAACAAATTTTGCTGGTCCATAATTGTGCTACAAATTATTGTTGATAATCTATTTCATCGACAACATTTTTTAGACCGTGTAATTCACATTTGAACCACTAGATGGTACTCACGTTTAGTGTACAGTAGTGTACAGTGCACCACTGTGAGCCATTAGCTTGACACCGAAGTTCCCTGTACAGTATGTATGTTTTTGCAATGTTACGAAGCCCCGGAGGGACATGGAGAAAAAAAATATGATGGGTTAAAAAAAAACAACGAACTTTTGCGTTCAGTTTTGCGAGGGAACGCAAAAGAGACTGTGGTAAAGATGGAAACATATTCACATATTCAAACTTCCAGGATCAATGACTCCCAAGTGAATGGTTCTAGCACAGCAAACCATACCTCTTTCCAACCGTGCAACACAGACAAACAGCTACAACCCAGTTTTGATCAAAACCAGCCGTGTTCTGTGCGGTCTGACTTCTACTGATCTCTAGGAGAAGCCGGCAGCGAGACCGGAGCACAGGGACCGTCTACAAATGTCTTCTTCTTCATCTGTATTATGGCGGTTAGCATCAATGTTGCCTACTCCTCAGTAAGACAAGAATCTATTGGCTGTCCAGGAAGGCCATAGGTGACGTCGTTGGCTAGTTAGCATGTTTTTTGCAAATAATGTTGTAAGAGATGTAGGAAAAAAACATAAGTATGATAGATTAACAAAGTAAATAAAAACACCTTGATTATGTTAAGAACTACAAAAATATATAAGAAGCAACAAGTTTGTGAAAATGGACTTTTACATCATTTAGGGCAATTTTTATTAGGTTGTTAATAAATTGACTTCTGCAACATGTAGGACCACAAAACTCACCTCACACATCAGTGACTCCTTCCTGGTATTACTACAGCAATTAGTTTGGAAAATGTGCTTTTAAATCATTTTTGGGAATTTTCATAAGAATTATCGTTAATAAATTCAATTGTGTCACATGTCCGTTCACTTCACTTCTGTGAAGAGTAAGACCACAAAATTCACCTCACTAATCAATGGCCAAGTGAAGCCATGAACGGACATGTTACACAATTGCATTTATTAAACTATAACATTTCCCCAAAATGATTTCAAAGCACATTTTCCCAAAGTCTTTGCTGTAGTGTGAACAGGAGAAGGCCGTTGATGTGTGAGGTGAGTTTTGTGGTCCTACACGTTCCAGAAGTGAATTTATTAACAACCTAATAAAAATTCCCCTAAATGATGTAAAAGTCTATTTTCACAAAGTTGTTGCTTTGTAAATATATTTGTAGCCAATGACGCCATATATGGCCTTCCAGGACAGCCAATAGATTCTTGTCTTACTGAGGAGTAAAATGCAAAAGTTTGTTCTTTTTTTTTTACCCATCATATTTTTTTCTCCATGTCCCCTCCGGGGCTCCATACAATGTAGCCAGTGACACTGTCTGAGCGCGCATCATGTTGTCCCATTTTTGTGCACCCGGATCACGGATAAATTGAACCAGGAGAACCAAAATATCCCGGCTAAAATCGCTTATCCCAGTTTTGCACGACGGGCCCCAGGACTTGTTGAGTTGTGAGACATAAATTGGGTCAACTTAAACGTGTCAATCAGTTTTGGCACTCAGGGGGGAGGCATTGAATAGAGAGCCCCGCAATGCCCCCTCCTTTCTGATTGGTCACTTTAAACGCCTACTGTCTCCAGGTCAGAGCCAATCCGAGGCAGAGTACGACGAGTCATAGGCACGTAGGAGGCACAAAGAGTGACGGTGAGCATGCAGAGAGCCGTTATTCAGAGACCACAATTGTTGTATTATTTAGGTGATATTGTTGCATTGTCTTATATTCTTGTATTTATACGTTAAGTTAATGAGTTTGTTGTTTGTTAAAAATAGATTGATCTGCTTGTGTAGGATACGTCTGAGGAGTTGCCGCTGCTTTCTGGATGATGTCGTCGGCTCTTTGGGACACGTCTGTCATTCCCACCGCAGTCTCATCCTTTTTCAGTGCGGTGATGCGCTCTTGAGGCATCGACTCGGCAAAACCACACCTGCCGCCTGCTTTCCTGGAAAGTATCCAGACGGAGTTGTTAGCCATCTGTGAACAACCGCCGGACCGTCACCCTTGAATCACACGTGACGGTGAACTCACCGGGCTGCTTTGTCATTCTCCAGGGCCTTGCTGATGAGCTCTGTGATTTCCGACACTTTGACGCTGGCTATTTTACTGCACCTCATTACCTTCAACACCATGGAAAAGGAAAAACACACCTCCATTTTTCACATCACAACTTCCATCACGAGGTGCTTTCCCTAGTTTTACACACGGCTGTTTTAGTTTGGTTCCATAAAAGGCTAAAGGTCTAGCTTCCCAACCGGGTACGTGAGGAGAAGGTACGTGAATAAAAATCATTAGCGCTTAACACTGACAGTTACGTAATGCACCTGAACGATATTAGGAGTACTTTCTTAAAGGGACAAGACTTGTTTGTGACTTCATGGACACGTAACCTCACTATGGGGGTCACAATGCTGAATGGTTAGCAAGGGATCAAATCGTTATTTCCCTCCCTTAAATTTGTAACCTTTATTTAATGTTTTTTTCCTGCAGATTTCTTTACATGTTATCTCTCTGTTAGAATAAACTGACCATCAAGACTCCCGCCTCCTCCAACACACACTAAGGAGCTCCATGAGTGACAGGATGATACGGCCACTGTGTGTGAGGGAGGGGCATGCAGGTCTTTCCTTCCTGCAGCTGCCAGACTACAGAACATAAAACGCTCCACAAATCCTGTCCAATAACCGTGCAATCAACCTGTGGCTTGATCAACACGTACACAGCTGTAAGTAACTTCCTGTGCTCGTGTGTGCTTTTGCTGCTGGAAACCTGGAATTTCCCCTTTTGGGACTAATAAAGCCATATCTGATCTTAAAGGTTCTGAACCGTGCCCATCTTGACAAGGACATACAGTATACAAGGTTAGGTATGCTTTAATGACTTGCGTTGAGATCTGGTGCTCTACGGAAAATAAAATAAGGAGCCATCGTGGGGGAACCATTGGACAAATAACATTTCGGACGGCAAACGGCCAATAATTGACGTCTACGAACCTGCTCCTTGAGCAACATGATGCCTCCACTGGACTGAATGGAGCAGATTTCTCTGTGTTTGTTCATGGCAATCATCAGCAAGCCGTCCATCACACGCTCCTCCCGTTCGCACGGATCTATGAGCAGATAAGTCCTGCGGCGAGAACAGGAAGTGCAGTAAGTACACAATCATATTTCTGTATGCTGGCACAGCACAGCAGACAAGACTGAACTACAGGGGTGGAGATGTGACGATATGAAGACTTTCAAGGAATTCATTTCTAAACCCAACATTGCAGTGGCATCACCAACCGTGAGAAGGTTGCAGAGTACCAAAATAACAAAATCCTAACATTCTCGCTCCTTGAGCAGACATGATTGTTATTCATTCAAACATACGACTGGGGGGGAAGCTGTGGCCTTACCCTTGTTGGAAGAAGGAGAAGCTGACGCTGATGGGCATGTGGTAGATGCTGAGAGGAATGGGATCTCTTTCTTCTGCACTGTACTGGGGGGGCGGAGACATAATGAGTTGCAGGGTACAGGCGGTCCTCGTGTCTTGTGTGTTATGACGCACTCCCATGAATTCACATAAATTATTGCTACTGCGAAAAGAGAACTAGTCACCTACGTGTGCGCGGCGCAAACATCCGTAGCCGTATGTCCCTTTTGTTTTGTTTTTTTAACTTTTTGCCCTTCACTGTCTCTCACAGGCGCAAGGCAGGCTCTTCTGATGGCAGTGCATCAAGGAAAAGGATCAACTGATTGATTGATTAAAGTTTAACGACACTATCAACACAAAGTGTCATTTAAGTGTCTGGACCTTAATATGTGAAGTTATTAATGACAAAACCTGTTTCTCGGGAGTGTAATCTATCAATTTAATTAGGGAGTAGAGCTTGTAAGCTTGTAGAAACTGTGATCTACTTTACCGGGAAAAATTCCCTACTCTTTTCGAACAGGGAAGTAGGTTCTTTAATGTTCAAATGGTGTGGCTTTTCTTTATACGGGACGGCGGCTTAAAGTCTCCTCTGTAAGACTAGATATTGAATAAAATGGCCTGCCAAAGGGCCTGTTTCCATCATCTAAAACCTAATAAAAAGATTTATTTCTGAGAAACTCTATGATGCATGATCGCGGAACTTGGCTGAACAAGGTTTTCAGATCAGGAACATTATAAAAATGGACACGGATGTGAGCAAACTCAATGCATTCAAGAAGGAAATGTTTAACTGAGAGTGTACTACAAGTATTACATGATGTACAACGGGGAGGGTTTTATGCTGCAAGTAAATAGGAGTGTGATAAGCGAGAATGACCAATTTGAATACGAGTTAGCACAGCGTCTTCCCGTCGCTTAGCTAATATTGTAATATTGTAATATTGTAGTACGTGGTTCGATTATAGGCTGATGTTGGTAGAGTTTGTTACCGGGATTTAAATCCCATGACGTTTGCCACTTTATTTTTATGTATTCATTCGTCTTTGGTTTTAAGTCTGTATAGGGTATCTTCATTTCCGTTACAGCCATATTAAGCGCCTCTTTTGCTAACATATCAGCTTCAAGGAAAAGGAAAGTCAAGTGAAATTAGACATGCCCAGAAAGTGGAGAAATGTCAATAAACGTTGGTCGCATGCTTGGTTGCTGTAAGCCAGTGATGCTCGACTGATGGGTCGGATCCATTCTGGGTGGGTCGCAGACAGAAAGTCAAAAATGACATTAAAATATGTAACACAGCCGTCCCTCGTTTAGAGTGGTTAACTGGTTCCAGACCCGACTGCAATGAATGAATTTTGGTACAGCATAGAAAACCTGTTTATGACGTTCTAAATACATTTTTTAACATTATTAGAGCCCTGTAGACATGAAATAACACCCCTATAGTCACCTTTACACTCCTATTATTCTTTGTTTACAACACACTGCGCACTTTTATGCCACAGGGGCTCGAGAGGGCCGCGAACTAGCAAGCTAACCACTCAGCCTCAAATTTATTTCTTCTAAACTTAAGAAGTCAAAAACTTACTACTTCCATGCGGAATGGGCTGATCATGTGGGACATGCCATGGCTGCCTTCATGCAGTGTTAAGGTAATGTAATGTCTCAATGTTTAGTGTCATTACTGCCGCCTAGCAACCACAATGCTACATATCACTGCTGTTTCAATATGTTCTGACTAAGAATAGACCATAGTCTACCACTAAGCAGCCATCATTTATTACTTTATCCATTCATTTCTGATCAACCACAATATTGCCAGGGACGACTGTATACAACCAATTACTTTTTAAAGTCTGGTCTTCACACACTGTTGCTGGTATTGTGGCCCATTCCTCCACGCAGATCTCCTCTAGAGCAGCGATGTTTTGGGGCTGTCGCTGGGCAACACCGACTTTCAACTAGCTCCAAAAATTTTCTATGGGGTTGTGATCTGGAGACTGGCTCGGCCGCTCCACGACCTTGAACTGGTTCTTATGAAGCCACTCCTCGGTGGCCCGGGCGGTGTGTTTGGGATCATCATCACGCTGAAAGACTGAAAAGTCTTACTGATGGTAGCCTTTTTACTTTGGTCCCAGCTCCCTGCAGGTCGTTCACTAGGTCCACCCGTATGGTTCTGGGATTTTTCCTCACCGTTCTCGTGATCATTTTGACCCCACGGGGTGAGATCATCAGGCTTCAATTTTTCCATTACAAGAGTGGAGGACAGAGGAGCCTCTTGCTTGTTTGTAGGTGACCAAATATTTATTTTCCACCATCATTTGCAAATAAATTCTTTAAAAATCAGACAGCGACTTTCTGGACTTTGTTTTCCGTCGTTTTGTCTCGTAGTTGAGGTACGCCTGTGATGAAAATTGGAGACCTCGCTCATCTTTTAAGTGGGAGAACGTGCGCAATTAGTGGCTGACTAAATACTTTTTTGCCACGCTGTATAATACATTGAAATGATAATAAATAGATATAAATGCATACAATACTGTAATTCAAAAAACACATTTGCTTGGTTTGACTTAAATAAATGGAAAGAAAAATGTAACAAAAATGACATCCGTAAACGTGGGTACAATCTGATGAACAGTGGAAAATGTGTGTCCCAGGATGAGACCATTTGAGAACTATAAAATGGACAGTGATAACTAAGCAACGTAGTGGTCTCATTATTGAGACGCCCTCCTCCCAATAAGCCCGTCTCTCCCTCTTTTGCAACATCCCTCCCAGTGTGCAAGACAGCCACAGGGATAAAAGTACCATAAGTAGCCGTTCTCTTTTTATTCTTCTTTCATTTCATTGTCTCATCAGCAAAGCAGAAAGAAGCAGCGCTCTAGTGTTTCTGCTCACTCACCACAGTGACTTCATTCCCCTGGATGCCAACGTCAGGGCGTTTGAAGTGGCACAGAGCAGCGATGGCGGCGATGCTGGCAGCGTCCATCAGGTTCCCATCGTGATTCAGCATGTGAACGTCCACCCGGATTTGCCACACCTGATCACACAAATGTAGCACCGCGACTGTCACAGCGGAAAAGACCACATTGCCCACGTTACCGGACGTGCTGGTGTGTACCTTTTCTCCGGATACCACACACAAGGATTCTATATCAATGCACTTGGAGTTCCTTAAGCATCGCTCCAGCTGTCGGTTTAGCTTCACTAACAACTCCGATTGCCTTCGGAGAAAGAAAACCAGTATTAATATGAATATTCTTATATGACTTTAATATCATTGATATTATTAACTGCTCTATAGGAAAGGGTATCCTTCGGTGCTCCATCTGACGCTAATATAGAAAATAACAAACAATAATAATACAAAAATAATGATGGTGGGGGAAACACTCACCTGCCCTGTTCAAATGCTGGTGAAGCCATGGGTGACAGCTCAATATTGAAGAACATGATTCCCTCATTTGGTCGGTTCTCCTTGGGGGCCACCAGCTCACAGGACACCTGGGCCATGACCCTGAATCATGAACCACATTGACAACCATTTCCAAAATGAAATATTGAGGCTTAGAATGAAAGAACACCGAATGAGCAGCATGTACTGGATTTTGCACACAGTAATAATGAAAAATACTGAAAATGGCCCCCAGGCTGCACTTTGAACACCCCTGGCTTACACCAACAAAGCAAAGTGCAAAATCTGATTTACTTATTATTATTATTGTTTATTTGACACACCATAATATTTTAGAGTATTATAGGGAAACCAATTTTTACGACCTTTGACATAAAGAGAAATATTTCGTGTCTTTACAGACGGTTGTCCCTCAGGTCTGGGACCCCTGTAGCGTTTGGACGTTGCTGCACGTGGGTCGTAGAAAAGGGATATAAAATAGTAACATTCCAAATTGGGTGAATGAATGACAAAATGCTAAAATAGGAGGGCTCTCCTCCATGAAAACAAAACATTTTGATTTGTTTTCGAACACTTCCAGACTGGCATTTGAAGGGCTGCAATATAATCAGTTCCACTGTTCGTGTTCACTTACGAGCTCACCTGGTTTTCCCCAGTTCCACGAAGCAGCATCCAAAGTCAGTCCCAAACACGATCTTTAATTTTCTGTAGTCATATGTCTGCCGTCCATCCAGGCGCTGCAGCAGGAGCATGTAGGAAAACAGGCCGTTGAAGCCATGTGCATAACTTCATGTAGACGTCATTAAATAGGTAACAACAATAAAAGTATGTCTGTGTAGGCTCTCAGTCGTACAGGAGTTGTCCATCGAGGAAAAGGCTTCTTGAGACGTCATCTGTACTTCTGTGTAGAAGGTGTCGGACGTTTCGCTCCTCATCCGAAGAGCTTCGTCAGCAAACTAATAAGTGCTGGTAGCTTAGGCCTTAAATACAGTAAGAGTGGGCGGAATAGGTGTGCCAACACCCTCCTCCTATTGGTTCGTTACACTAAGCCTGGGCGGAGCAGTGGTATAATCCTATCCTGTTATTCACACCTACGATAAAAGGGAAGTGTCGCTCCCTGAATTGGGTATGAACGACTCTGATACTGGCTTGTTAGCATCTATTGTTCTGGCTCGGCCCTGCCTTCACCTCATTTGCAAGACTAAGAGCTGTGGGTTTTGGTCTCAGTAACCTGCTGAACACAGGGTCCAAATTAAACCTCAAACCACCATTCCGATTCAATGATGGGTTCTGTTGTTTGACAAAAATAGCTTCCTTTACTCCTCTTTCAAACCATCTGTTTTCTTTGGCCAAAATCTTTACCTCGCTGTCCTGAAAAGAGTGATTGGTAGCTTTCAGGTGTAGATGTACTGCTGATTGAGGACCACTAGCATTGTCCCTGCGATGTTGATAAAGCCTTTTTTTGGAGCATTTGCTTAGTTTCCCCAATGTAGTGCTCTTTGCATTCCTCATCTTTACAGTGGATGGAATAGACCACATTGCTCTGTTTCTGGTTTGGAGCCTTGTCTTTAGGATGCACTAATTTTTTGTCTCAGGGTATTTACTGGTTTGAAATAGGTAGGAATTTTGTGTTGCCATAAGATCCTCTGGAGTTTTTCGGAGACCCCCGCTACATAAGGGACTACCACTCCTCTCCTTTTTGCTTCTGTGGGCTTTTGGGTTTCTTTCCCTACTCTCTTCTTTTGACATTTGTTAAAAGCCCACCGTGGGTACCCACAGGTTGAGGGCGCTCTCTGGACATGTTGTGTCTCCTTTTTCCTTCCCTCAGCACTAGTTGGTATTTGTTCCGCTCTATGTTGGAGGGTCCTAATAACCCCTAGTTTATGTTGTAGTGGATGGTTTGATTCAAAAAGCAGGTATTGGTCAGTGTGTGTGGCCTTTCTAAATACCTCTGTAAGTAGCTGTCTGTCCTTTCCTATAATTACCTTGCAGTCTAAGAAGGCTAGTTGGTTTTCTTTAGTGTCCTCGCGAGTAAATTTGATATTGGTGTCCACCGCATTGATGTGCGGTGGACACCAATATCAAATTTGGTGTCCACCGCATTGATGTGCGGTGGACACCAATATCAAATTTGGTGTCCACCGCATTGATGTGCGGTGGACACCAATATCAAATTTACTCGCGAGGACACTAAAGAAAACCAACTAGCCTTCTTAGACTGCAAGGTAATTATAGGAAAGGACAGACAGCTACTTACAGAGGTATTTAGAAAGGCCACACACACTGACCAATACCTGCTTTTTGAATCAAACCATCCACTACAACATAAACTAGGGGTTATTAGGACCCTCCAACATAGAGCGGAACAAATACCAACTAGTGCTGAGGGAAGGAAAAAGGAGACACAACATGTCCAGAGAGCGCTCTCAACCTGTGGGTACCCACGGTGGGCTTTTAACAAATGTCAAAAGAAGAGAGTAGGGAAAGAAACCCAAAAGCCCACAGAAGCAAAAAGGAGAGGAGTGGTAGTCCCTTATGTAGCGGGGGTCTCCGAAAAACTCCAGAGGATCTTATGGCAACACAAAATTCCTACCTATTTCAAACCAGTAAATACCCTGAGACAAAAATTAGTGCATCCTAAAGACAAGGCTCCAAACCAGAAACAGAGCAATGTGGTCTATTCCATCCACTGTAAAGATGAGGAATGCAAAGAGCACTACATTGGGGAAACTAAGCAAATGCTCCAAAAAAGGCTTTATCAACATCGCAGGGACAATGCTAGTGGTCCTCAATCAGCAGTACATCTACACCTGAAAGCTACCAATCACTCTTTTCAGGACAGCGAGGTAAAGATTTTGGCCAAAGAAAACAGATGGTTTGAAAGAGGAGTAAAGGAAGCTATTTTTGTCAAACAACAGAACCCATCATTGAATCGGAATGGTGGTTTGAGGTTTAATTTGGACCCTGTGTTCAGCAGGTTACTGAGACCAAAACCCACAGCTCTTAGTCTTGCAAATGAGGTGAAGGCAGGGCCGAGCCAGAACAATAGATGCTAACAAGCCAGTATCAGAGTCGTTCATACCCAATTCAGGGAGCGACACTTCCCTTTTATCGTAGGTGTGAATAACAGGATAGGATTATACCACTGCTCCGCCCAGGCTTAGTGTAACGAACCAATAGGAGGAGGGTGTTGGCACACCTATTCCGCCCACTCTTACTGTATTTAAGGCCTAAGCTACCAGCACTTATTAGTTTGCTGACGAAGCTCTTCGGATGAGGAGCGAAACGTCCGACACCTTCTACACAGAAGTACAGATGACGTCTCAAGAAGCCTTTTCCTCGATGAACAATAAAAGTACTAGGTAATTAATCCGTATTGTTTTTTTTATCGTTTATCGAAATAATTTTAACCAAACGTTTTCTTACAGTTTACCTTTTTCTCTTCGATTGCTTTAAGCAAGAAATCCCGCTCGCAATTTGACAAAGGTGTCTCCTTCATTCTGCAGGCTTTTCAGCGTATTTTGTGTGTTCCAACTCCTACAACATGTCTAAGACAAGCATGCGACCGCCATTATTATTTTTGTGAACTCTAACCCGGAAACGCATCATACGTCACACCAAACGCAGTCCCCTTTTCTTTACGGAATGTGCGTAAAAAATAAAAATAACAAATAATTACGGAATGTGTGTGCTTTGGTGTCCTAAAATTCCCGTTTATAAGCATATATGTTGGTTTGTCACGTATTTTCTTTTTAAAATTCTGCCACAACACCTGAAACGAATAAGGCGCTCTAAAATCACGAGCTGTATAACCTACGACTGAAAAACATACACGTTAATCACTTGCATGTCACTCAAGTTAATGAGTAAAGAGCGAATGTGTGCTGACCATGAAATCTTCTGACATTTCGTTAGTACTCGAAGGCACCATCCGCGCTGACCGTTACAGGTGGGCGGGTCGATATACATAGCGATTGTATCCATACCAAGCTCAGAACTGTACGTGTATCGAAGCGATACTCGCGTGATTAAATTGATATTTTTCGGTTGTCTTCGATGTTTACTTTCACAAATATCTGTGTATGTTTTATGTCCTATTGTTACATTGTTGATATTTTTGTACTTTTTATAAACTAAAGTCATTGGACATGCAGTAGTAGGGCTAAAGTCAAAGAGCCACGATTAGTTTTTTTCTTTTTTAAATTGTTTCTGCACTATTTTGCGCAAACAACTGTATTTAATAAAAGGTCATAACAGAATAATTGTATTATTTTGTTATGGTTACATTGTCTTGTTATATTCATTGTTAAAATTCACAAATGCGTTTGTTGATTAAAAAAATCCAGTACATAAATTTTGCCTAGGATATTTTTCGTGTTTTCTTAAAAAAAACTTTCAATGAATAAAAAGGTTTTAAAAATTGTCCGTATCGTCAATAAAGGGCCTGTATTTACTTGGTGCTGGGGTGATATCAAAATGTGCAGTATCGCCCATCCCCACTGACCATCTACGCTTAATGCGCATGCGCATCTTTAAAGCGGTGTTGTCCTGTTGGAACCCTTTGAACGTCATATTGGGGCCGAGCTGTCATCTGAGAGCTGTTGACTGTGGTGTTCGTACAAAGTGTACAATCACTGTTACCTTTTTTTATATATACATTTGGACACACAGACGCACAAAAACAAGGGAGCCTGTCTGTTTTTGCCTTTGCGGAGAAGCAGTTCGGTGCCTGTAGATTTTCGTTTGCGCCAACTCGACTCAAGGTTTGTGCGCGCTCATTCATTCTCCATCTCTCCTTCGACATGGCTGCTAATAGCAAGCTAGCCCTTCTCTTCTATTATTGTATGTTGTTTAAAAGCCATTGGTGGCGCTTCACAATTTGTGCTGCTCCGTTTGAATGCCAGTGATGGTTCCCTTGGTACCCAACTCGTGTCTATAAGCAAAGCGCCGTTCGTAGCGCGCTTGCCCAGCAGCTAGCATTAGCGAGAAGAGCAGGTGCTGCAGCAAGAGTCCGTTTATGTCGCAGCCATGTTGGTTCCAAAGATCTGTCCCATGACCCCTTTTGCTCAGCTCTGACCTGTCCCATGACCTTTGTTCGCCCTGCAATGGGTTACCCATCGGTTGTTAGGAGATGTGCCCGCAGCTTACTGCAGGGTTAATGATTGTTGCTGGTCACTGATGTACATCCATTGCACTGCTGTTGAAAACTGGAAAGCGTCATACAAACACGTGCTACAAAATACCAGGGAAATAATGAGAGTCGAGCATTTACACTAAATGCTTGCCAAATGTTCATTTTCTTAATATTTACAAATTTTAATAGACTATTTGAAGGTTTCAGAACTGTATAGCAGTTCCGGATGACCATTTCAAGTATCATGACCACTAAGTGTTTAAAAATAATGCAAAATGACAAATGACATCAAGATCTTTGAATGTTATAATTAAACAGCATATAGGTGGTAGAGGGAAAGGAAGGTCACTATGATGATTGTGCTGTGTTATCCGGTGGATTCATCATGATCAAAGCCCGTCCTTCATCAAGGAAATCACAGGTTGTTTGATAAGCTCATGCGATGCCATACTGCCTTTTGTCTGAGCGAGCATTCTTCCATACGCGCTTGTTCTATCTATATTATTTGCACCCACACACTCACACATCTCTAAACATAGTTTAGAGTAAAACATAGTTCTCCCTTCTCACACGCCACCACTCTCACCCATTGAAGAAGATGCTGGACAGGCGCTGGATGTGGCGGATGCTGCTCCTCTCTGCCCTGGCTATGGCAGTAGTAATGGCCCACGAGCAGTCCAAGGTTGACGTGGATGAAGAAATTGGCTTAGACGAAGAGGAAATGGAGGCGCTCATCACTGAGGAGGAGGAGGAGGAGGAGGAAGAGGAGAAGGCGGCAACAGATTTTGATGAAATAGAGCAGAAAAGCCCAGCCAGCGACAAGGTCTCTTTCGAAGTGAGTAAAGAATTCCCTGAGTGGGAGTGGAATTGACTCTACTTGGGAAGGGAATTTGCTTTGAACTTGTCTTTTTGTTGGCTTCCTAGGTAACATACAGGACACCTGTGCCCACTGGAGATGTTCACTTTGTAGAGACCTTTGATGATGGCTCACTCGACAGGTAGTTTTGTGATGCTGAAAAGTAAGAAACTTCAAGGAAAACTGCACTTTTTTTGGGGGGGAATTTTGCCCATCATCCACAATCCTTACGTGAGACATCAACATATGTCTTTCTATTTTCTGGGCGTTCTAAAGATATAAAAAGAGATAAAAAGAGACAGCTCATTTCTCCATGTAATGGGACACACCTATGCCGCCTGCAAAGACCGCTAATAAAACACCTCCAAAAACCTCAAACAAGGTTTTATGGTTTTACAGCCGTGCTCTGACCATGTAGCAACAGGTAAAGTCATGATACTATGGAGTACTTACAGTACTTTTCTGTGTTTTGGTACTTCTAAGCATTACCAGAACGTCTTTCCTGGGCGCATTGATTTCACATAGCAACATAGAAACCAACGCCGACACCTACAGTATTGTTAACTTTTCCGAACTCAAAAACAAACAGCAGCGGCAGATCCAAAATTTTGGGAGTGGCCTCAGGCATTGAGAGCGCGGCGCTGACTCGCTGCAGGCGAGTGTGTGGTGAAGCTAGTTGCTAGCCGGCTACTAGCTAGCCGGTGTGTGGCAAGGTGTCAGTGCGCCAGTCACGTAGTTCAATTGCCGTAACAATGTTGTGAGTAATAATAAAAATGTCGCTGTAGCTTGGTTAATATTCACGTCACATTTTATGTGAACGGAGCGTTGTTGGCGCCTTTTTTTCAGAAGGCTTTATAGGCAGAATAAGGGTTTCCCATTACATTCATTCTCTGCTTTGTGATTTTAGCTGTTTTTATATCTTTAGAACACAGAAAAGAGAAAGCCGTGTTCGTGTCTTGCATCAGGATTGTGGATGATGGGCGAAATCCGCCCCCAAAAAAGTCCTTTTAAATTCAGTGCAGTGGAGCCCGTTTATGTCGTCATAACTGAAACTGAAGTTAGCTATTGCTTGCAACTTTGGCCAGGAACAAGGAACAAAGAGAATGGGAGCTAATACATTTTTTTTAACAGATTTTTATATTTTTATTTTTTTACACCGATGGCAATGTTACAATTTTCGTGCACATCTTTCTTCCAGTGGCTACCAATCTAAAAAAATAAATAAATAGATCACTCTGTGCAGTTTGTTAGTTGCTCTGGTAGGTTTATTACTGTCAAGATTTTATTTTGAAGCTTACTTTGCACTGAACAGGAAGTCACTGCGTATGTTATAATGCTGTGTAACTAGACAGTAGGTACGTTGCAGTGTTTCCAGCAGGACTGCAATGTATTTGTGGCAATGGTGGGTTGCTAAGGGGATCGCTAAATGTAATTTGGAGTAAAAAAAAACTATTATAGCTCATAATTGCAGAATTTGGGAATAGAAATAATTTCGGTAATCCTAACGAACCTAAAGGAAAAGTTCAGTGTGATTTTATTTCAGATAGTTAGAAAAAATGGATAATGCGTCTTTTTACACAGTGTATGTAAACCTGTGGGTTCAAGTCTACCTAATTAAAGCAATGAAACGGGCAAAGTGTGAGTTATTTGTGGTGTTTTCTTTCTATAGATGGCTGCTCTCAAAAACAGTGAAGGGAGATGCAGATGATGACATCGCCAAATATGATGGTTTGTTTGGTTCCTCTTGTCGACAAAGATGCGTGTGTACATTTGAGCTATACCAGGAATCTGTGGATCTTAGTTATCAGTCATTTAAAAAAAAAAATGCTTTAAGCATATGCAGTCGTTACGCCCTGAAAAGATGACTCTTCCTCTGTGTGGTTCATGCAGGAAGGTGGACAGTGGAGCAGCTGAAGGAGAACAAGGTTCCAGGAGACCAAGGCCTCGTGCTCAAGTCCCGGGCGAGGCACCATGCCATTGCCGCCATGCTTGACAAGCCCTTCATCTTTGAGGATGAACCGCTGGTTGTACAGTGAGTACACACTCCTGCATACTGCTGTTAACAATGTAGGTGGTGGCATGGATCATAACTCCCATCTTGCCAGAGAGTAAGAACATGTAGCAGGAGGGCTTGGGGTTGCCAACTTGGCCATTTTTTTTGTTTTGGTTTTTTTTTTTTGCTATTTTGCGAGCTTGAGTTGTGTAGGAACTTGTCAGTGGCAAATTTGGACTTGCATAAGGAAGTGCTCTTCATTTGCAGCGACACTGCACAACAACAATAACAACAGAAAGCTAACACGTGGAACATACCATGCAACCTTATCTACTGCACTACACGTAAAATAAATGTCCACACATGAACGTACACGCACAATTACACCCTGAGCCACACACTGCAAGGCATGCTGGGTAATGTGCCCCAAACACGCGACACTATATTTATAGAATATTCAAACCCCTATACTGTAGAGATTCTTTTAAAGGCGACAAATTTAATGACTTGTTTTTCTGGTCTTATTGGACACTTTTGGAGACTTACATGAAAGCACGTGTTGCTCTTCTCAACGACCAGTGTGTCCTGCAGTGGGCATCGGAAAAATGTTGTTATTCCTGTGGGGAAACAATGGAATGGCATTGTGTTTATGAACACATTCCATTATTCCTACACAGCAAAATGCATGGAAAATAATACATTTGTTTTTTTTTTGTTTTTTTTTTGTAGATATGAAGTTAATTTCCAGGATGGAATTGACTGTGGTGGCGCGTACATTAAACTGCTTTCGGACACTGGGGATGTCAATCTGGTGTGTACATAACACATTACACGACTGTCAGATTTGTATCTATGAGCCAAGTGCTACAAAGTGTCACATTAGGACAGGTTGATAGATCTTAAAGGATGATACTTGCGGCCTTTTAGGAGCAATTCAATGATCGCACACCCTACACCATCATGTTTGGACCTGACAAGTGTGGCGAGGCCTACAAGCTGCACTTTATCTTCCATCATCGGAATCCCTTAAATAAAGATACGGAAGAAAAGCACGCCAAGCGGGCTGATGTGGACCTCAAGAAGTTCTACACGGATAAGAAGACTCACCTCTACACTTTGGGTATGGTGGCAGTGTCCTCCTTTGCAAATGTGGTGCCATTGTGTAAAAACGCCCCTTACACCAGGGGTGTCCAAACCTTTTCCACTGAAAAAGTAAAGGGTGCCAGGGACACGTGATAGTTAGTATACCAACACATATAGATGTGCTAACAAGTTAGATTTTTATAGGTAAAAATGAGTATTAGTATGAACTTCACTCTTTGCTCTGCCCCCCCGAGTTTTTTGTTTAATTTTCCAAATATTTTCACTTTGTTCTTAAATTATCTTTGAAAAATATCTCCTCGTAATATAATGACTTTGGATTAATTCCCATAATATTGTGCATTTTTCCTCAACCAAGTTTTCCAAAAATTTAAACTTTATTTTGTTTTCATTCTATTCTGGCTTAAAAAAAAACCAAACATTTTTTCTTTAATACTTGAACTCCGCGCTACTAAAATGATATTTTTCCTCATAATATTACGAGTTTTTTTTTGTAAAATTGCAACTTTTTTCTCGCTAGAATGCAACTTTTTGTATGGTAATATTTTGACTTTATTCTCATAAAATTACAAATTCAACTTAATTAAATGATGTTATTTTCTTCATAATATTACCATGTTATTCTTGTCAAATGACATTTTTTTGTCTTTATATTTTGACTTTATACTTGTTTAATTACTGCTGATTTTACCATTCCTGCTGTTGCTTTTTAGCTTTCTTTTTTTAATTACATTTTTTAAATTTGCTGCGAGCCAATAAAACAACCGCCAAGGGCTGTAAGTGGCCCCTGGGGCTGAACTTTGGACACCCCTGTCTTACAAAGCAACAGGACGTACAGGACGTGAACGTATTTGTGGCGCTGGTGGGTTACGGGGTGTGAGTGAGACGTAATTGTCGAATTTGCATAATCTGCAGAAGAAATACAAATAATTTGAGAAAAATGACAAAAGTGAATCAATTTTCCCAATAAGAAATAATGTAAATCCATTTAATCTGTTCCATCTATCCGTTTTCTAATTCAATACTGATACGACTGATGCAGTCAGTACATGGATCAACCCACCCCCAAAAAGGCGTGTATAGCCCGCAAGCACGTGTGTGAATAATGCCTCACACGTGTGTTCCCACTGCTGGTAGTCCTCAAACCAGACAACAGCTATGAGATGTTCATCGACCAATCCAGCGTGAATCGTGGCACCCTGCTGCACGACGTGGTCCCGCCAGTCAACCCACCCAAGGAGATTGATGATCCCAATGACTCCAAGCCGGAGGACTGGGACGAGAGGGCTAAGATCCCTGATCCTGAGGCTGTCAAGCCTGATGACTGGTGATTGCATGCCACCTCCATACTCGCAGACAGGAACAACTTCCATTGAAATGTTGGCAGCTTACTGCAGATTTGTAATGGAAAGCTTTGTGTCAGGGATGAGGACGCGCCTGCAAAGATTGAAGACCCAGACGCAGCGAAGCCAGAGGGCTGGCTGGACGAGGAACCCGAATTTATCTCTGACCCGGATTCTGAGATACCAGAAGACTGGTAAATAAACCATGACCGCATTTCCAACAAACACAACCAGTCCTGACATGTATACAGATGAACCATCTGGCCTGACTGCTCTTCTGTGTGTGCAGGGATGTTGAGATGGATGGAGAATGGGAGGCTGCACAGATACCCAACCCAGCCTGTGAGAGCGCGCCCGGCTGCGGGCCATGGAAGCGCCCCATGATCAATAACCCTCAGTACAAGGGCAAGTGGAAAGCCCCACTGGTGGACAACCCCAACTATCAGGTAACCATAAGCTTCTGCTGGACTCGGCAGAGCACATTGGAACCCTTTTTGAGTCAACACATGTATGTGGACCAACTCATCACGTCCTGTTCCACAGTTTTCTTATTACTAAAAGTAGCCGTACACACCCAAAGGGGTCATTGCTATGAAAAATTGTGGGGGCGCTAGATGACATCATTGTCTAATTTGTGCTTTAAAAAAAATATAGTGACATTTCAGCTTTTTTTCATTACATTAAGCATTTTTTTCTTTTCCATTTATGCTTTTTTTATTTCTACAATGTATCACAGGTGCATAAAAATAAAGGCACGGGCCACAAATAGCCGCACTTGGGACACCCGTGGTGTACATACTGTATTTCACGTGGAAGGTGAAGCGTTACTAAATAATGGAGAGTATCTCCAGTAGGAGCGTGACAAAATATCGATATATCGAACGATCGTGATATTTAACCCTACAATGGATTTTTGATACGCTCGCGCTCTGTGTTGTTTTAAAATAATTTAGATTCAAATATAGCCGCTAAAAACCTCGTCCAGCGTTCCTCCTCAGTGAGTCGCCATTTTTTACTTGTCAGTCGCAGAAAATTGGGCAGAAGTCACAGAAGAAGAAGAAAAGGAAAGAGAACCCAAACGGTGCGCTGTGATGGACTAGTGCAGTGAAGATAAATGTTCTAATCACAAGTGTGGACTCACTTTGGCTTTTATAGCGTGGCTGGGACTTGGGCTGGATGAGGACTTTGCCGTATGCGAGGAGTCTCACGAAAGTGCAGCACACGGGCGGCACGACCAGTATGCACAGCCACCTTGTCCGTCGTCATCCTCGCGGAGAAAACTGCTTAGTGAGAGAAATGTTGATTTTTTCTATTCAAATGCAAACAATCAAGAGTCGTGCATTTAGTTGACCTCCTGTGTTGTCAGCTTAGGCCAACCTCATGCGGGCCAGTCTGTGGACTCTACCACACAGTACTACACGGGCATGTCTGCATCTCCGCTCCCTCAGTGAATACTTGACCTGTTGTGACCACTCGTGTGTTGCTGATCTTCCATGCCAAGTTGTCTTTTCTCCACAGGGGGTCTGGAAGCCTCGTAAAATTGACAACCCTGAATACTTTGAGGACCTGCAGCCGTTCAGAATGACGCCATTCAAAGCCGTGGGCTTAGAGTTGTGGTCCATGACTTCAGATATCTACTTCGACAATTTCATTATCACCTCTCACAAGGAGGTGGCCGACCGCTGGGCCTCTGACAGCTGGGGCCTGAAGAAACTTGTGGCCAGTGCGAACGAGGTACGCTTTGAAGCTCGGCTCATTCGACGCTCGAGTCGTTAACGTGGTTCCGCTTGTCTTCCTATCAGCCTGGGATTTTTGCTCAGCTGATGATGGCAGCAGAGGAGCGGCCGTGGCTTTGGGTGGTCTACATCCTGACAGTCGGTCTGCCTGCAGGACTTGTCGTGCTCTTCTGCTGGCCAAAGGTACCTTCAACCATTTTTCTTTCTATCTCTGCGCAGCCTCACCATCCAAACCATCCTTCCTGTCCATGTTACAGAAACCAGATGACTACGTGTACAAGAAAGTGGATGTGCCGCAGGCTGATGTTGAAGAAGAAGAGGAGGAGGAGGAGGAGGAAGAAGTGGAGGTGGTGGAGGAAGAGGAGGAAGAGGCTGCAGCAACAGACAAGGATGACAAAGATGCCGAACCTGCAGAAGATGAAGCAGCTGCAGGTGAGCTAGAAGAAACCCACACCTCTGCTATTCTGCTAGTGTTGCTCCTCCCAGTGGCGTAAACAGTCTGATTTAATAGCTACAGAAGAAGCCGACGAGGACGTCGACGCGACCCTTTTAAAAGGGGACCATCCAGATGTGGGCGATGAGAAGGTTGATGGCGATGAGGAAGACGGGGAGGAAGAAGAGGAGGAGGAAAAGAAAGCTTCTGAGGGAACATTAGAAGAGCAGGTAAGTTTACTTGTTGAGCTGAGATGTCTTGTTGGCCTCTAATGCTCTCTGGAACGTTCACACCAAGAAGTGCGGCAAAATGCAGTGCACTGTCAGTACCCGGATGGTGCACTCAAAAAGGTCCAAATGGTGAGTGCACAGTGCTGCACACCACACTCGATAGTCCGCATCTTGTCTACGTAGCGGAAGGGGAGGGACTAACTGAGGAGCAGCCGGTGGATAGTAGTAAACGGTGCGCAAGTACAGTGTGCACAGTGTACTTAGTTAAGTGCACTGAATGAAGTGTTGCATTTTGTTGTGAAGTTAGTATGGATCGCCATTGCTCACAATGGTGTTTTTGTTCAGGTTGAAGGAGGTGACACCATGGAGAACAAACTGGCGGTGAGAAAGAGGAGAGTACGGAAAGACTGAGGCCACGTCCGAACCCGCCGTCTCCATCGTCGCTGACAGGGATGAGTTGGAAGGGCCGTCTCCGCTGCCGTTTCTGCTCTCCGAGTGAGCCGAGCAGAAGAAAACTTGCATTTCCTCTAATCGCCCGGTAAGCCTGCAGTCACCCCGGCTGCCCTGCCACGTCTCCCTCATCCTTCTGCGACGGCACCGCCCTGCAGTCTCCGCTGCTTTCTGCTCGTTTGCCTTTCAGATGCACCACCCAAGGATTTTATGCTTTTTGTTTTGTTTTGTTTTGTTTTGTTTCCACCGCTCATGCCGTCTTCTCTTCATCCTTTCCAACAATTGTACGTCATCTATGCTCCTTTTCGTCATCAAATCCCGGCTCCATCTGTGTGCCCTGGAGCGAAGGCAGTGTACGGCATCCGGACTGTCAGCTTTTGCTTTCAAGAACACGTCTAAAGACATGTCGTGACTTACGTTAACTTCCTTGGCGAGTTTTTACTGTTTCTAAGAGGCTAGGTGGAGCAGACACCACATTGTCTAAGCAACCTGTGCACATTTGCTAAATTCTTAGTTTGCAAAGGTCCTTTATTTACATTTTATAGTGTTTTTACGTGTAATAATTTAGACCAGTGGTTCTCAACCTTTATTGAGCGAAGGCACATGTTTTTTTTATTAGAAATGGCAAGCCACGACATACTCTGTTATATGAATGGCGACAGGTTCATTACAGGTATTACTGCCATCTAGTGGAAGAACATTGAATTGTTGTGCCTGTCATACCTCACTGGTGTAGATTGATGATACATTAGTATTTGTAGTAAATAAATAATTTTCGGTAATTAAATTAAATTTTTTATCATTTTCATGTGGCACATGTTTGGAAACCACAGATTTGGAGATTACAACTGACACTTATCAACTATTGTTGAAAATGGTATATGATTTTAATGGTGTATTTGAAGGACACACTGTAGAGCTTGTACTCGTTCTAGTTTTTACAAAAATCCCCACTGATAAACCCAAAATCTCTTCTTCTCTTTGGTACATTCCTAAAAGCGACCACGACAACATGTTGAACTGTGCTTGCAGACGACCCAGCAGACATGCTGTAGACACGTGGCGATGGAGCTGGAGGGCAGTCATCATGTGTATGGCGCTTTGGAGTGTGTGTGTGTGTGTGTGTGTGTGTGATCATAGCCCCAGCTGTTTGAACAGGACAGGATGTGTTTTAGGACATTTACTGCAAAATGAAAACCCCACAAGGTTGCGGTCTTGCTGTTGCCCAGACGATCGTTTCAGTTTTCTTTCTATTGTCTCAAAGCTTTTATGGTTTAGGTTCTTCTGGCATATATCATCCCCATTTATGTTTATTTGCTCATTTGCATTGCTTTTGAAAATAAAACTATTGAATATGAAAGCTCTAAAAGGTCTTCTCACGTTTGTCATCGTCTTACTGTTGACACAAGAATCGAGAGTGGCCGTTGAGCTTAAGCTTTTATTAAAAACAAAAGGAACAGTGCTGGGTATCTACTCATAGAATACAACTTGAAAATATCAAAATAAATAACTTAGAGCGATCTTTCCCTTTTCACCCATTGTTAACACACGAGGTAAAACTTTGCCAAAAAAAATAAAGATTTTGGCAGTAAGTACAATTTTGCAGTGTTGTTCCTTGTTAATGGACACGCCCTTTACTTGATGCTTCAGTCGTTTGCAGCTTTGTCCTGGCCTGCCACAGCAGATCAATAGCACTCTAAACCACTTTGATGCTTTTGTTTTGGCGGCCCTACAGTAGAAAGCATCTTTACTTCCTGTCCAACCCGTCCTCATTTACAAACCAATGATAGAGCTACGCTAACCTATTTTATTTTTTTAGTATTCACTGTTGTTAAAAACTCAACTGTTTTATTTTATGACTGATAAGCTGGACTAACAAATGCTGCAATAAGGTGCACATGCCACTCTAATACATTTTCCACAATGTTGTGCCGGGCAGTGGAAAAAAACCAAGAACGAACATGCAACGCGTGGACGTGGTGACTTCCACTTGGGACAATACATAAAATAAATAAAAAAACATGTATTGAAAAGAAGCTTAATGGTCACAATGGTATTTGTTATAGATCCAATAGTATTCATTCCAGATTCTTGTTTGCTTCAGCGGCCCACTGGTTGGAGACTGAGACAGGAAGTCCTTCAACAGAAAAAGAAATTGGTGAAAAACAAGTCGGCTTCGCTATGGTTTGCATGCAGGCATCTAGTTTTTTTGCTAAATTATTACCAACCAAACAAAAAGGCCTGGGAAAAAAAAGGAGGAATGGGCGAGTGTTCCCACAAATAAAATATTGTTTTAACGAGAAAATCTGCTAATTTGGCGCCGCGCGGTGGCCTAGTGGGCCACACAGTCGGGAGATGGGGAAGATCTGGGTTCAAATCTCTGTGTGGTTCTCTCATCTTTGTGTGGAGTCTGCATGTTCTCCCCGTGCGTGCGTGGGTGGGTTTTCTCCCACATTCCAAAAACATGCATGTTAGGTTAACGGTTGACAGGTATGAATGTGAGTGAATGCTTGTTTGTCTATGTGCCCTGCCGTTGACTGGACACCAGGCCAGGGTGTACCCTGCCTCTCGCCCAAAGTCAGCTGGGATGGGCTCCGGCATACCCCCTCGACCCTAGTGAGGACACGCGGCGTAGAAGATGGATGCATCTGCACATTTGTGTCGATGCAAATGCTGGATCGTGAAAAATGTGGCGATTCACAGGATTCTTGGACCAACTGGTCGTGTTTGAGTGTTGCCATGACATTCAGTGAGCGTCTGACATCAGTCGGCCCACAAGCGCCTGCTCCAAATGTGCGAATACAGGCGGCTTGGATAGGCATATTCGGAGAAGTACAAGTTGATTTTTGGGCCAATCCAGCACAGATCCCTTCTGTGTCATTTGCAATGAGACACAAACTTTGGATTTTGCAACAGGGCACTTTTACTTTTCACCTAGTATGTTGTGTTTTAATGTTCATAACAGAATCTACACGCATTTCATCGGGACTTTTACGCCTGTATTTTGAAGAATACTACACGTCCGTTTGCATCCTAAGTATCAGTATGATACTGACCCAATTCATTGGATCGGATATTGGGAAAAGTCACACAGCGGGCATTTTAATGACTTCCTTCAGGGAGAAGAATATTTGTTGCGTGGTTTTAGCATGTTTGAAATATGTCTATTAAACAAAGTAGAGTGGGTCCCTGCATGCTCACGGCCTCGCAAATGAGCAGTTTTGGCCCGAAATATTTGTTTGTATTAAGGAAAATGCATGTCATTCAGCCTAAGTCAGTGATGACTTACAAAGACATGATAACGCAGGTCAAATGTACAGCATGCATGTACCACCGCTACAAAAAAACACTTTTTACACATTTAGGTCTTTTATGTTTCACTAATCAAGTGTTGAGATTTCGCAGTCTGTTCAGCGGTTCTTGAACGTATCTTAGTTGCTGGGAGATGCAAAAGTGAAACTTATATATTTATATAACTTATACACCAATTTCATGTGTTCATGGATCTCCTTATGTTATCATTCACTAGGGGTGAGTGCTGATACAGGTACATTTGATTTTATGCATGCTGAATACGTGTGTGAGGCATGTTGGAGAGAGAAGGGGAGGGTGCAGGAGCTGAATGTAATCCAAATCCAGTCACTTTTATTGCAAATGTACGACCCATCTCAAGTATAAGCATGTTTGTTATAAACGTGTGTTCTAATGTCAGATCAGACGTGATAAACATTCATATTTGAACCTTAAAATAAAGGGGTGTGAAAAAGTGTTTGTTCCCTTCCTGATTTTTTTTTTTTGCACGATTGTCACACTTAAATGTCATCACACAAATGTAAATATTAGTCAAAGACAACACAACTGAATACAAAATGCAGTTTTTAAATGAAGCGTTTTATTATTAAGGGAGGGGAAAAAATGCAAAGCTACATGGCCCTGTGTGGAAAAGCTAATAAGTGGTTGGGCCCCCCTTAGCAGCAACAACTGCAATCAAGTGTTTGTGATAACTTGCAATGAGTCTCTTCCAGCGCTGGGGAGGAATTTAGCAGAATTGTTGTCATTCAGCCACATTGGAGGCTTTTCCTTTTGAAGGTCATGCCACAGCATCTCAATAGGATTCAGGTCAGGACTTGGACCTCATCCATTCAGAGGTGGACTTGCTGGTGTGTTTTGGATCATTGTCCTGCTGCAGAACCCAAGTTGCTTTCAACTTGAGGTCACCAACAGATGGACGGACATTCTCCTTCAGGGTTTTTTGGTAGACAGCAGAATTCATGCTTCCATTTATCACAGCAAGTCTTCCAGGTCCTGAAGCAGCAAAACAGCCCCAGACCATCACACTACCACCACCATATTGTACTGTTGCTATGATGTTCTTTTTCTGAAATGTGGCGTTACTTTTACATCAGATGTAATGGGACACACACCTTCCAAAAAGTTCAGCTTTTGTCTCGTCAGACCACAGAGTATTTTCACAAATGTCTTCGGGATCATCAAGATGTTTTCTGGCAAAATTTATGTTCTTTTAGTTCAGCAGTGGTTTTGGTCTTGGAACTCTGCCATGCAGGCCGTTTTTTCTCCAGTGTCTTTCTTATGGAGTCATGAACACTGACCTTAACTGAGGCCTGCATTTCTTTGGATGATGTTGTGGAGTCTTTTGTGACCTCTTGGATGAGTCGTTGCTGCGCTCTTGGAGTCATTTTGGTTGGCCGGCCACTCCTGGGAAGGTTCACCGCTGTTCCATATTTTGGCCATTTGTGGATAATGGCTCTCACTGTGGTTGGCTGGAGTCCCAAAGCTTTAGAAATGGCTTTATAACCTTTTCCACACTGATAGATCTCAATTCATCTCAGTTATGTTTTAACAGGAGGGACAATCACTTTTTCACACAGGACATGTAGGTTTGGATTTTTTTTCTCCCTTAATAAAGTTTGATCTAAAAACTGCATTTTCTGTTCAGTTGTGTTGGTGCAAAAAAATAAGAAATCAGGAAGGGGGCAAACACGTCACCACCACCGTATAACGTTTGAGAACACTAGAAGATGAGCACTGCGTGGGATTTGGGTGCCTGTTGTGGAAATGTGGCCTCGGTGTAGTTAAATTTGTGCACAATATGAATGTTTATACAATCTACTACAAGAACTAAGGTTTCTAATGGCAAACATGATTTCACACTAAGAAATTCTAATTAGATGTTTCAGAGCAAGAACAGATGGCAACACGTCCTAATTTGGACCCACGTCCAGCATTTCTCCTGAGCTCACCTCACTTCCGTTTGCTCTTGGTGTCGGTGGTCTGAAAGACACTGGACGCGGACATGAGGTTCTCAATATACTGCCCGAGAACCTGGTTCTCAGACTTTAACTTCAAGTTCTCCTCCTTCACTGCATCCACCCGCGCTGACAGGTCTGCGGCAAACAGTGGGGGTTACCAATACGTAAAGTACAGTACTGTAGTACAGCCTTAGTTGTGAGTTAGCATGGATTACCTTCCAGAGTATGCTGAAGTTCCAACACCTGATTTATAAGCCGAGTCTTCTCCTCCATCTCCACCTGGTTTTCCATATCCCCTTGAAGAGACGCGTACAATGACCTCCACGTCATCATGCACACGACGTTAACTCCTGAGCACACTTACCGTCTATATCACAGTTCATGATGAAGAGCTCGTTCTCCGGCTTAGTATACAGGGCTGCAGGTCTGCTGTCCACTGTGGAGGAACGTTACACGCACGTTAACCCAAGACGACCACGTCAGGTACACTTGTTCACATCCCATTTTAAAAGATGTGGCTCAAACAAGTATACTGTTACATGGTAATATCAAATCCACAAATACGCAGGGAACTGACTGAGCGTGAACATATTTAGCGTGTAAAACACACCATTGTTGGTAGGTTAACCAGGATTTCTCCGTACATTCATTACATTTGGAAAACCACAGAAAGTTTTGTTGGTACCCTTTTTAAAAAAATATTTTTTAGATTTGGCGCTATCTCAAACACATGAAACTTGTGGCTTGTGG
The DNA here is from genome assembly GCF_027744805.1 of Dunckerocampus dactyliophorus. Lineage (NCBI taxonomy): Eukaryota > Metazoa > Chordata > Actinopteri > Syngnathiformes > Syngnathidae > Dunckerocampus > Dunckerocampus dactyliophorus. The sequence goes on from NC_072824.1 coordinate 32,621,290, forward strand.
TTAGAATTAAGTGGAAACGCTGCAAACGGACAGGATCAACAGTCTTACTTGCGGTACAAACCATGAAATAAACAGCACAGCACATAACAGGTAAGTTAGCACACAGCAACACTGAACCATTCTATGTGAAAAACACTGAATTTACCATCATGGCAAATTAGTTGCATGTTGGGCTTTTCCACGCCCCTTATTTTGTGCCTTCCTTTCAAATGGAAATGTGGACAGGTACGGTTGTCGCCCCGACTACTTACAATGCCGCACAGTTTGGTATCAATCCGGAACCAAGTCAAGATAAGTAAAGCTAGTTGTGAAAAACAGAAAATAACCGGAAAAATAGCAATCTCACATCGTCGATACTCGATTCGCCCATTGCTAGTCGCACACTCCTAATTGGTCAGGGAGGCCGGTGTGTGTGTGTGTGTGTTAACAAAGCCAAACAAACGTGGTCCACACACCTAATAAGAACATGTTGTAACGGTACAAAATATAGCAGTGTCAAACAAGCCACGCATGGGGCGTGTCCGATAATAGACGCCTTACATTAGCATTGCTAGCTAACTAGCTTTGGGGCGAACTATGCCAACGCGACGCCAACTAATTCTGTTAAACGAGCGTAAGCTTCTCAACAAAATCAACAAAGTCCTGCCGTTGCCATTCTCAGCACTGTCTGTCTTGTAAATGCACTGTTGACAATTAGCCATCTCGAATGCTTTGCGACACCAGGGATGCTGCTAACTTGACAAGCTAGCTTACGCACTTAGCAGCTGTAGCGTCACGAGCTAACGGGACGGGGCACAAATGGCGGCGCATAAAAAGTGATCGCATCAAGTTCACACTCACCCGAATCAAGACTGCGTACTCTCCGAAAAACGGAGTGCTGTTGTAAACACACAGTGGCTGAGTGCCGATGACGACAGAAGAATGTGATGAGGATTCCTGTAATTGACCTCAAGAGTGTCAGTCCCTATGCCGAACAAAAGGGGGCGCCAATATCAATCCACAAAGCTTTTGCTGCAGTTGTTGACATAAATACTCTTATGTGAGGTGGCGGAGTTATGGGGTGGCTAGCAGTGATGGAAATTTCGCCTTTTTTTAGAGAGCCGGTTCTTTTGGCTCGACAGACTAAAAAGAGCCGACTCCTTCGGCTCCCAAGTGGCTCCTCCGATTTTTGTTGTCTTAAATTAAATTATTACCAAATGATGTGTATTGTCTAAAATGAATTACCAATGTAAAAAATACATGATGTCAAATGTTTATTGTTGAAATGGATTTATTTAAACCTCAATGAGCAGCTACAAAATATATATTTTAATGTTATAAAATACAAAAAGAAAGACCCATCTCAATGGACAATTTAAGTCAAAATGGGTCAAATCTCTTCATGCAAATTTCTCACAAATGAATCGGCTCAAGAGCACCACAGCGTGTGTTTAGCCCCGTGTGGACACCGCCGCACGTCTTGACCAATGACATTCACCTTTAACAGAAAAAAAGACGAGTAAAAAAGTAATTGGCTCCCACCTACGAGAAACAGGCTCCTGTCGTTCATTTCAAAGAGCCGACTCTTAGAGCTGATTTGTTGGCAAGTGACACATCACTAGTGACCAACTCTTGGTCACTCTCTGGCCACCCCGCCGGCCATCTAGACAATTCAGGTATGAACTTGTTGCCACCCCAGTGAAGCATTTCTGTCTACACGGCACTGCGAGTGTTTTATTTTGTAGTGGCTGCTTGGTCTCCATGTAAACTGCTTCAGAACGATTCCAGAACCAAACCTGAAGAAAGTTGTCCAAGTAACTTTGGTGCTTCATTCCAGAAGCTAAGCAATGCTGTGTTGTCTTTGCCTTACAAAGTCCAACCTCCATTCTGCCTTTACAAGCCACATTTACTGCCTTGTTGTGTGTCACAGTTAAGTGCTAACATTCCTCATGGATGTCACAGAAATGATTTCGTAGAAGGTTGGAACATTGGGATCTAGCAGCCATGTTATGTGGAGCTTTACCTGTGTCGTCTGCCAGCGAGATGTCAGTGAACGTCTCATCTTCCTCGCCCCCGATGTCAGCCTGCATGGCCTCGCTTTCCTTTTCCTCCTTCAGGTTGACGTCCTTTCTTATTTTTGTCCCCAGAAAAGCAAACAACATCTGAGAGTGTTTTTCTTTAACCTGATTGTCTTTGGTCCTTGTGAAAGCTGACCCTGCCTCCGCGCACGCTTTACAACGTCACGGCTACCTGCCCGACCTGAATGGTGACTCCGGTTACAGCGTCGCCGTGGAAATGAATCACCATGCCAGCAGGAGTGCCTGGGAGAAGTTTTAGCGCCACTCTTGACTGTAGCACGGTCCAAAATCCATTACTGTTTTTTGTTATTTTTGGAAATGACGATCGCAATATTTATCTCTCCTTTTTAATTGTGAATTGCAACCACTTGAGTTCAGCCAGGGGTGTCCTGACTTTTTCCAGCGAGGGCCACATAGTGAAAAATGAAAGGACGCAAGGGCCACTTTGATATTTTGATATGCTAAGAAGCTACTGTACACGTAGCTCAAGAAAAACTGCATTTCACCTTTGGAATAAAGGTGAAATGCGACTAAAAATGATGTTTTTTTCCATAATAATGCGGGTTTATTCTTGTAAAATTGCAACTTTTGTTCTTCATTTGATGATTACTTTTTTCTTAATATTTTGACTTTATTCCCATAAAATTACAGCTGTTTTTTCCATTTCTGCTGTTGTTTTTAAATTTTCCAAATATTTCATTTCAGCTTTCCTTACTTCAACATTGCTACTGAAATGATATTTTTCCTCATTTTACAAGTTTCTTCTCATAAAATTGCAAATGTTTACTCTACTTTTTTCTCTTCATATTTTGACTTTATTCTGGTAAAATTTATGCTGTGGGTTTTTTTGGTTTAATTTTCCAAATATTTCAACTTTCTTCTTGTATATTTTTCACCTCCTGATATTTTGACTTTATTCTTATGTTATAAATTTGCACCCAACCTAAGTTTAAAAAATGACAACTTTAGTCATTGTTTTTGACATTTAAAAAAAAAACTTTTTTCTTTAATATTTCAACGTCATGCTACTAAAAATGCCATTTTTGCTCATACGATGACTTTATTCTTGTGAAAGTGTGGCTTTTTGTCCTTGCTAGATTACAACTCTTCTCTTCATATTTTGACTTTTGTTTTTCCCATTTTTGCCACTGTTCTTGTTGTTTTCTTTTGTTGTTGTTTCCTTGTTAAGTTACATTTTTAGACTGTGCTGCCCCCAGGCCGCACTTTGGACACCCCTGGCCTCGGCGTAGTGCCCATGAGACATTTTTTTCTTCTGTCATGTTTAAATCTGGCGAGGTGTTGTGACACCCCTGCTACATATTTAGCATCCTGTGTAGTCGTAGCAGATTGTTGTTGGCGCTGGAACTCATCGATACGCTTTTATTGTACGTGTTGCTCCAAAACCAGAGAAGAAGACATTCGCAGGAGGGAGAAACAGGAAGGCTATACAGTCGTCCTTCGTTTATCATGGTTAATAGGGTCCAGGGCCAACCGCGAAAAATTGAATTTCCGCCAAGTACGATTCAATAATAATAAACGGAATATTTTCATGGTTAGAGCATAGAAAACATGTTTATGACTTTCTAAATGCATTTTTGTAACCATTATTAGAGCCCTGTAGACATGAAATAACATCCCTATAGTCACTTTTACACACCTATTCTTCGTTTACACCACAGCACTAATGCACAGGCTACGAGATCCCTGCAGGGACATGAGACGGCCGCCGTTCATAGCATATAGCTAACTATGTGAGATAACTAGTACAATGTATTTGTTCAAAATTTAAAGGACAAAGTAAGAAGCCAAAAACGTACCACTTCCACATGGAATAGGAGAACTTTTTGCCACTCGTATGATGATAGACATTCCATGACTGACGACATGCAGTGTGAAGGGAATGTAATATACTGTAATGTCATGTCTCATCAATATAACATTACTGACACCTAGTGACCAGTGTAGAATACTACATATCATCACACCTACATTACAGGAACATTACTGACACCTAGTGACCAGTGTAGAATACTACATATCATCACACCTACATTACAGGAACATTACTGCCACCTAGTGACCAGTGTAGAATACTACATATCATCACACCTACATTACAGTAACATTACTGACACCTAGTGACCAGTGTAGAATACTACATATCATCACACCTACATTACAGGAACATTACTGCCACCTAGTGACCAGTGTAGAATACTACATATCATCACACCTACATTACAGGAACATTACTGACACCTAGTGACCAGTGTAGAATACTACATATCATCACACCTACATTACAGGAACATTACTGACACCTAGTGACCAGTGTAGAATACTACATATCATCACACCTACATTACATGAACATTACTGACACCTAGTGACCAGTGTAGAATACTACATATCATCACACCAACATTACTGACACCTAGTGACCAGTGTAGAATACTACATATCATCACACCTACATTACAGTAACATTACTGACATCTAGTGACCAGTGTAGAATACTACATATCATCACACCTACATTACAGGAACATTACTGCCACCTAGTGACCAGTGTAGAATACTACATATCATCACACCTACATTACAGGAACATTACTGACACCTAGTGACCAGTGTAGAATACTACATGGTGCCTTTGAATGCGTCTTCTGAATGCCTTATGTTTCTATTTTACTTTATTTAGCCATTTTTTATGCTTGGAAATGCTTAATTTGGGCCAAAAATACATCTAATAATTTAAATGTGCATATTTATATGACAATAGGTTGTACTCAACCATGAAACAGCATGATTTATTCGTATATTTTGGAAAAAACAATGGTGAATTTGAAGCACAAAGCGGTGAGGGATAACTGTACGAAAAAAAACCTGACCAATCACAGCTCTGCGGAATGTTGCCGTTGACGCCAAGTTAGGTTTTCTTGGAGCGAGGCGGCGGGGTGTGACTCTGTAGCATAATGAAGCCTTCAGTCGCTTCTCTTCGGCTACGCAGCCAAAATGGCGACGACTGAGGGCGATCAGGAGCTGTCTCTGCTACTGCAGTGGGCGATACTGCAAATTCACAAGGCACTGATCCAACACCAAGGAAACATCAGGCCACTCTTGCTGATACACTTGGAAATGTTCAAGATCATTGAATGATTTGTTTTTAATCAGGCTAAAGACAGGACAAACATTGGAGGTAAACAACATATATATATTTTTGTTGATTCATATTCATTAATAATGAACTTACCTGTGGACACTTGAACAATACTTTATAGAAATACAACAATATAAGACAATGTAACAATATCAGCAAGATCATACACTTGTATTCCTTTACATACATTGTAAACATAGTTGCCAAGTCAAATTTATGGAAAACAAGAACAAAAACAGAACTACAAAACATTCTAATTTTACCTCCACACCCCTTTTATTCGTGAAAATAAACAGAAGAGAACTGAAAAATATCAACCTAATAATCACACTGTCCTTTGTATCGACATTCGGATAGATCCGCCCACCCCTAATCACACGCTTAGCTGAATGCAACATCCGGGTAAGTACAAAAATGCGCCAACTGTGTTAAAGCCATATTGACAGGATAGTCTAGTAAGATAAACCGGGTGCTACTGCCCTCTAGTGACGTAAGCGAATACTGCAGACCAGAGCAGCAAAACAAAGGCTGTTAGTGAAGCACAAGTGAAAGTGCTTAAAAAAACCTTTAAAACTCACCACAATGGATACGAAATAAAACAGTGACGGTATCGTTTAGCTTTAATTGAATAGGCGTCACAAAGACGGTCTTGAGACGCTTGAACTGAGTGTTTCAGGTCATCACGTCCCTGCTGTTGTCGTACTGCAGGTGTCAGGGTTGGTGTTCTTCAATTACAAAGTCAACCTGACAGGGAAAAGCCCAATATTTACATTTTAAATGAGCTATTAAGTGGCGGGTGGATATTGTCATCCAGGTCAGTGCAGGTCAGTGCAACTGGACCGTTGGGGTTGTCTTAGAGCAGGGGCGTCAAACTGGTTGTCACCGTGGGCCACATCGCAGTTAATAAACTCATTTAAAAAATAGTCTTTTTAAATTGGATTTGACAACAAAAAAATATGAGGTTTTCTGTCAATATTGACAACAAATACGTTTAGCAAGAAAGATTGTCTTTTTGATTAAAAAAAAAAATGTTGTTTTTGTTAGTAATATTTTGTTTTTACTTTAAAATATTATTTTATTATTTATTGTAAATGTAACGGTAAATGCTTATTAAATTATTGTAAAAATATGTTTGAAATATTCCATTTTTTATATTGTAAAAACATTTTTTATACATTAAAATATTTACTGATTTTTACACTTATGTGACCAGCAGAGGGTGTACTTTTGTAAATAAAATGTCCTTTCATGAAATGCACAACCCCTCCCAAGTCTTGCGTTTTTGTATCCTTGTTAAAACCTCCTGTCGTCGTCTTTTCCCCCTCCTTGAACCAAAGACTCATTTCTGATTTTCTTCTTCTGTTGTTTATTGGCAGTTAGCCAGCAGCTTGCTTGCTAGCGAAAGACAGGAAACAGCATGCGGGGGAGTGATTGACAATGGTCTACAGCCAATCAGGACGCAAAAGACGATGGGCGGTGCGGACAGAAGAGAGGGAAGAGAGAGAGAGACGCAGAACTACGTTACCACTCAACTTCCCACAATGCAATTGGTCTTAAAGAGCCAGGCTTGGCCTGTAAAAGCACTAACATTGCACACAAACAGGAAGTCCGTGAAAGGTGAACTGTGATGAAGCGAGGGAACATTGCACATCAAATGTTTATTGTTTACCGTGACGCCTTGGTTAGTGTAACCCAGGGGTGTCAAACTGGTGCCATGGAGGGCTGAGACGCTGCAGGTTTTCTTTCCAGCCAGGCACTAAAGCAGGTGATTTTAATGATCAACACCTTCAGTTTGAGGGAAGGAGCTCATCAATGAAATCACCTGCTGGAGAAACTGGTGGGAGAGAAAACCTGCAGCGTCTCGGCCCCCCAGGGCACCAGTTTGACACGTGATGTAGCCCGTCCCTCCCTTGTAAAGGAGGAGAGAGTATTGGTCATCAGCAGCAAACCAGTATTCATTTACAACAATAACATCGAAACATTAAGAATGACAAACTGTCGTAATTTTACGAGAATAACGTAATATTATTCAGAAAAATAACCTCATTTTAGTAGCATCAAGTATTAAAGAATTAAGATGATATTTTAGGTCTCTCATCCGCACACGCTTCATCGGTTCACACTCAAGGACGAGATGGGACGCACACTAGAGTCGCAATACGATGAAAAACAAACAAAATACACACTAAGGTTCACATTGTTGGAAATGAGTTTGCTGCTTTAGTAAACTGTTTGCTGGATGGATGACCATTGCTTTAAGGAGGTGCGAGGGGAGACGCAACACAAAGACTAACATGCAGAACCAGCTGGCAGCAGCCGGCCTCAGCAGCCGGGTACGGTCACAGAGTGTCGCCAAAATATACGACGTCCGTCTGGGAGAAGAAAAACCCAGCTTTCGCCTGCTGTGGTCACACACACCTCGTCAGAGAATGCAAAGGATAAGCTATCTTGGGAAACCCCGGCGCCGATGGTCCGAGGAACAATTCGAAAAAGGCAGAGGGGACTGGCGATCAAGGCCGACTCTCCCCTTCTGGTCAGGAAGCCGCAGGAGGACATGAGGAGAGACGGTTAGCCTGGATGTGTGAAGAACGTGAAACGATTCTGTTTTCAATACATTTTGTACGTCTTCAACCGGACTGTGAGTCTTCGTTCCTTCTCATAATTGGAGATTAGCAAACACGTCGGGGGGGTGGAATTCATTGACTAAAGCGGTCCTTGTGGTCTTACTGTGGGGCAGAGAATTTCATCTCCAACAACGCGCACGGTTTGCTTCTGTTTGTTGTAAAAGGGAACATCTCAAAAAGATGAACATTTTAGTCACGTTTTGCAGCTCTGGACTTTTTTTTTATTGCAAGATGAGGCAAAATGGCAAAATTTGGATGCTAACGGTTGCGACCCCTGGACTGGAGTACACCTGCAACATATCATAACATATCATAACATCATTTTAGTAGCATAGAGTTGAAATGCTGCAGAAAAAATAGGACATTTTTTCAAGTCTCAATATTAAACATGAAACAAATAAAACAAAATAAAGTTGTCATTTTTGGACAATTCAATTGAGGGAAAAGTCATATTGCAAGAAGAACATTTATGAGGGAAAAGAAGGCAGTATCAAGGCAGTTGATACTAATGATGCGCTTTTCCACTGATATCAGAATGCTGAGATGCAGTAATATGAAAATATCAAAGTGGCCCCTGCATCCTTTCATTTTCCAGCATCATAGATTTGGATGAAGTAGATCCATGAAGAGGGGGGTCACGTGATGACAGCAAGGATGCAGCGTGTCGGGTCTAGCAGGGCGAGAGAGTCTTTGTGTTGTTTTATTCACGCGTGGCAGACAGCTTGGGTCTTGTTCTGCTCTTATCTGCTGGCCTCCTCCACCTCCTCCACCACCACCTCCTCCACGGCTCCTGCTGCCACATTCATCACCTCCACACGCAGCATCTCTGCAGTGTGACACCCCCAGCATCTGCGTGTGCCGCGCCACACAGGTGCTCTTCCTCACCGTATTAGGGTGCGAGCTCTGAACGCATCATTTGTCCCTCTGGTTAGCAGTCACCACGGTAACGCCCACGGGGGGGGGGCTGATCTCTGATCTGATGGCCTGTTTCTAGAAAGCCTTGCCTACAGGACGTGACGTCGGTTGCCGTTGTCGTCTCTGTTCACGACGTCTTTTACCATCCACACTTCCGAAAATGACTTGGATGAAAAACCTCAGCCTGATGAATGAATCTGCGTGTGGAGAAGCGAGGTCCTCCGGAGGTTTTGTTGTGCGGTCATTTGTCACTGCAGGCGGAACCTAATTACCTTCACAGACACTTGGTTGGACGACCACTGAAAGAGATGTTCAGCCGGCTTATAGAGCGGTGGAGTTGACCAGCTAACGAAAAAGGGCCAACTGAAGTTGACATAAAACACGAGAGCCAAAGGGGTGCCTTTCGTTCACATCTGCATCGTAGTTTTTCTCACCCCTTGCGGATGTTTAGTTTACAGTGGAGCCTACCCCTAACCCTAACCCTAACGCTAACCCTAACCCTAATGCTAACCCTAACCGTAATGCTAACCCTAACCATAATGCTAACCCTAACCCTAATGCTAACCCTAACCGTAATGCTAACCCTAATCGTAATGCTAATCCTAACCCTAATGCTAACCCTAACCCTAACCCTAATGCTAACCCTAACCATAATGCTAACCCTAATGCTAACCCTAACCCTAAGGCTAACCCTAACACTAACCCTAATGCTAACCCTAACCCTAATGCTAACCCTAATGCTAACCCTAACCCTAATGCTAACCCTAACCCTAATGCTAACCCTAACGCTAACCCTAATGCTAACCCTAACCCTAAGGCTAACTCTAACCCTAACGCTAACCCTAATGCTAACCCTAACCCTAATGCTAACCCTAACCGCTGTCGTTTGCTCCCGTTTATGTAGACCAGGGGTGTCCAAACTTTTCCCAGCGAGGGCCACATCGTGAGAAATGAAGGGGTGGGGGGGCCATGCTGATATTTTCTAAAGCAACACGAAGAGATAAGAAGCTAAGAAGCGAGATGGAGCTCAAGAAAAAGTGCAATGCAGGTGAAATGCTGCTAAAATGGCCTCCATCCCACAATAATACAGTAGTTTATTAAAATAAAATAAAAGTTTATTCGTGGAAAATTGCCACTTTTGCTCTTCATTCAATGATGATTTTTTTGCTTAATATTTTGACTTCATTCCCATAAAATGAAAGCTGTTTTTTTCCATTTCTGATGATTTTTAAAATTGATTTTCCAACTATTTCATTTCAGCTTTCCTCTTGTAAATGTTCCTGTCGTCATTAGAACTTTATTCCCAAAAGATTTTGGATCTTTTAAAAAAAATGATGTCTTTTTTTCCTTTCTTTCATCATTGTTATATTTTACAAGTTTTACAAGTTTAGTCTCGTAAAATTGCAGCCTGCTTTCTCATTAGAAAACCATTTTTTTCTCTTCATATTTTGACTTGACAAATTGGAAATGTAATTAACAACAGGAACTCGTTCAATGCCGGCCATTTTTCCAAAGGCAACCCCCTCAGTTACGACCATTTTTGGACGATTTTGACTGATCTTTCAAGGCACACACATTATTGTGTTCAATGGCTGCAGCATACAAACATGGAACCTGCCAAGAGAAAGATTAGTCTTCATCCTCCTTCTTCATCCGACCCTCCTCGATGGCGTCGCTATTGACGCCATCGCTGTCATCACCGTACGTCTCAATTCATCGACGTCAGACAGGAAGGCAGGAGCACGGCGGATACGCCAGCGAGTGCCGGAGAAAGAAGGCGGCCATGGAGACAAAGCATGGAGGAGGAACTGCCTCCACAAACGATTGCCTTCGGATGACTGTGATCTATGTTTTGCTAACGCCTTTGCCTCGTTCACAACATTAGCTTCCTCGATTTCACCTTCACCGGTTAGAAATGATCGCTGGCGCCTCCCGTACATCCTGGCAAGATGCCCCGCACGGGCGCCATCTTCCTTCTTTCTTGGATTGAATGGTGTCTCTCACTGTCTCTATCAGATTGCTGGCACTCGCAACGTTCTTTGGCCCCATGGCGGGTTATTTAGCAGTTGCACTCAACAAAAAATGCACAGGCAGCGAGCCAGCAACACATAGGGTGCTTTGTTTGGGCACTCGATTCCGCGGAATGATAGAATGATACTGAACAAGATAAACGGACTAGTCGCAATACTGTGCGATAACAGATGGTTGACAAAAACGGGCAAACTTTTGGCAAACATTTTTGTCAGAAACCGTATCATAGAAAAACCAGGCCTTATGAAACGTGGGGTGTAAAGCGGGGCTGCCTTCAGATGAGGATTTTCTTAGCCTAATCGGATTTGTTAGGTTTTGTCGATACGGCCCTTCCTCGTTTATCACAGTTAATTGGTTCCAGACCCGACCGTGATACGTGAATTTTCCTTATTTAGAAATGGAATATTTTCATAGTTACCGTATAGGAAACCCGTTTAAGGCCTTCTAAATATGCTTTGTAGCATTATCAGAGCCCTCTATACATGAAATAAAAAAATAAGACGTCTTAGACATAAACAAGACTTTAAATAGACTCAACGTTAGCATTGACAGCATACTTGGTGATTATTGTCTCATTCATGTCACGTTCCTGACACCAGGGGGCCACTGTAGTAGAGTACTACTACAGTAGTAGAGTACTACTACAGTACTAGAGTACTACTACAGTGGGGAAGTGAACATTCACACAGGAGCTGCTGTCAGCCACAACTCAGGCCAGTCACTGGCACTCTCCACACTGCTAACAATGCTAACACTCAGCAACTCTACAGGAGCCAGCTGGCGTCGTACACGCCATTTCCCAGGCCCCGCCTCTTAAACGCGCAATTAAGGAAGTGAAAGTGAGGTTTTGGCTTTTGTTGAGAATATCTGTGCGGAATTATTAGGCGACTCAAAACCCCCCAAAATATTCCCATCTCACTACTTTATTTTCATTTTTTGAAAGTCAGAATGATAAACAAACAACACAAACTTTCCAAATAAATATTTCGGACATTTCCAAAAAGAAATCCGTGACCAAGAGAGGCACCCTTCTTCTCAATAACACAGAAAGTCTGTCAGTTTCATTCATTTCACCATCAACTTGCTGTGCAGCAGCAACCAAAGCCTCCCAGACGCTGTTCAGAGGTAAATCTTACGTTTAAGGGCCCACGAGTACTCAGCAGGGCTTAGGTCAGGTGTCACTATTTTTTTAGACCTTGACTAGCGAGCCATGCGGTGGAGTGATGGACGCATGAGATGGAGCATGGAGATGCGTCCTGCATAAATAACATAAAAGGTGCACACTTCTACCTGAACCACCGCCTGAATAAAGTGGCAGTAGGTTTGGGAGTTGAGTTTGGGGCCATCTTCAACCTGAAAAGTTCATCTTTTAATAATGGCAGCCCTTGCCAGCGCCCACCCTACCTTGCTGGCATCTTCCCACCGCTGCCATGCAGTCACTCTCCTCTCAGCCGTCCATAAACTTCTGTCGTCTCACGTTTCTTGGCCGAGTCGTAGCCTTTCAACTTGTGTGACTTGTTCAGTGGTGGTGGGGTTCCAGCCCTTCTTACACTACTTCTGGACCCCCCAGGTAGATGACAGGTCTGGAACGTGACAGCATGGAGCCTATCCCAGCTGACTTCGGGATATTTAATATTATATTAATATTATAACGTTCTTCTTTTCTCATACTCGTATGACTTATTTTCATACTATTTTGACTTTATGATCATAACATTATCACATTCACCCAACCTCATTTTCCTAAAATTCCAACTTAATTCTTTGTTTGGTTTGTTTCTTATATTACAACTTTTTTCCTGTAATATTTCCTATGTGTTTTATGTTAATATAGTGACTTTATTCCCTTAATATTTTGTCTTTATTCTTGGAAAATTTTTCCATTTTTGCTGTTGTTTTTTTAAAATGTTATTGTTTAATCGTATTTTTAGAATGTGCCGAGGGCCAATAAAAAAGCAGTCGCCGGCTGTAAATGGCCCCCGGGCCGCACTTTGGACACCCCTGTCCTAAGGCCACACCCTCCCTCTGCACACGTTTATTCAGCTCGGGGTTGGAAATATGCATACAAATGAGAATATGGTTAAAATGCTGACTCGCCTCATATTGTGCACACGGTGCATACGGAACAATAACGTGTGTATCTTTTATCTGCATGAAGTTAATGCAGCCCATTCTTCTCCAGGAAAAGTTCTGATACTTTGTTGTAAGAGTCTGATCACCTCCTGGTGAGCATGTGACAGGGGTGTCACGAGACGAGGTGAGACGATACGCAAGATCGGGTCTAGATTTTAATGTTACTTCTAAGAAAAATACAATTTAAAAAATGACAATATTTTGCAATCTGGTAATTGAATTTCTTCTATGTTACACTCTTCTGCACTCAAGACTAGGGCTGTCCTATCTAGTCTGGTGTGTGTCCCACCTAGTCTTTGAGCTAGCTCGGATGAGAGGCTAAACGTCTGCTGAGACAACCTGAGCAGGCCGGTTGCGATCGATCGACTGCCCTGAGAATACAATGACCCGGATCAATGACAATATTCACAGGCACTCTTCTGCACTCTGTGTGTATGCTAGCGGCCCCGCCTCCACCCACAGAGACCAAGAGACTGTATGACTGACAAAAAGGGCTCGCTCCGTGCATGCCTTTGTCCTATGGTACAAATGTGCCAAGGTGCTGAGAGCAATGCACAGAGTGAACCCTCTTCCTGCCTGTTTGGAGGCGGGAGACGAGGAAAACAGACACGCATGCGCATGGCGATATATCGAGACCGGCAAAATGATCCAGTTCATTTTCATTTCTTGTGTGATTATTACATTTATTTATTATCGTCCCGACACCTTGACACGTTTTAGTCCCGAGAGCTCTTGCGACACCCCGGGTGTTTAATCCCCCATCCCGGCAGTACACAAACGGCAAACATGATTGGATATGATCAGCGAGAACATTCTCTTTATTGTTTATGTTTGAAAAATCAGAACAAAAAACTTTTTCTTGTAATTCTCTTTTGTTAGTGTTTCAGAGTTCTGTACAGGATCAAAAGAAATAAGAACAGTCAACTCTCCAAACTAGAAAAACACAAAGAAAACAGGAGCGTTACGATACTAATTAGTAGTAAGACATTGTCTGAAGTGCAATGGCATCGCTCAGATGGGTTCAAAGTCAAACCAAAACAATCCTAAATAAAAATACTTCTCTATTTTCCCAACAAACAGTATTTATTTTTCTTTTTTTACAGAGTAGAGACTGTATCATCTGATGTATTTAAACCTGTAAAAACATATTTACAAATAGCCATTATCTTTTATATATTTTGTTCTTATAATCACATATGTCAGCACCAGTAAAAAACCAAAACAAATAACATAAAACGATGAACATTAACAACAATATACTTCTTGTTCAAATGTCGTCTACAGACTTGGTCCCGGTACACGGTGATGATATCTGGAGGAAGACAGCGTTTGTCTTCCCGGGGAGATGACAAACGTTGAAGAAGACGAGACTAACCCCCAACACGACAAACCTACAAGGTTGTTTTTCCGCTTTGACTGGCCTGACGCGTTTCATTGGTGACTACTCGACGGAACCTGCCTGGAGTACTCTGCTAAGTTTTTGGACACGTAAACCAGGGAGTCGGTCTCAAACTGTGGGTTTGTCTTCACCGTCCTGCCCTGATAAAAGTGCTACAAACACAGGGAGACATGGAGGACTTCAACTAGGGGCGGGCGGCGCCAGCCGAATATCAGTAGTACAGATACCAAAGGTGCTATCAGTATCCGTATTGGACTGATACTACCTTTTATTGTGATTATAATGCTGATGAGCAAATTAAAGGCAAAATCACAAAATCATTCAATGATCTTCAGCATCGATATCGGTCCGATACCGGTCCTGGGTTTACTTGGTATTGGATCAAAATTTGCAGTATCGCGCAGCCCTAACTTCAACTCCTCAAGCATGAAAACGATAAAGCTCAACCTCGTACTGTTAGAAGTTTGATACATACCAGCAAGCAGTGGCGAAAGACTGAGCAACTTTACGGGGAAGAAGGTGAGAACAAACAAAACGATACCGTGACAGGAGGCGACTTTCAAAGTATGAAACCTTTTGGACGTTGACACTGACTTGACTTGTCTCTTTCAAGTCGACTGAGGCCGAGTGAAGACTTAGCAGTGCTGCTGGAGAGCGGGGACGACTCGTCCTTCTTCACAGTACTTCTGATAATGTGTGACGCAGCCGGCCGCAGCGAGGGCGCCGTCTCTCAACGCCGCCACGTAACAAGCGCATGTGGGAAGGCCGTGCCGCAACACACGGGTTTTCAAACAGACAACAACAAAATCCAAATAAGGCTAATGTTTGTTTTTCCAACGGACACGAGACACAACCAGCAGTACTTGCAGGAGGTAAAACACCGCAACGAACAAGAGTGGGCTTGAGGAGGGTATTCCGAAAAGAAGAAGTCACTTGTGGTGCTTAGATACATTCAGTGCCCAGTCGTCATTTAGCCGTCAGTCGGTGTGATGGACGTGATGCCGTTTGTGCCACGCAGACTCACCAGCCAGCCAGCTCTGCTGCTTGTTGGTGCGTGTGTGTAATCCCTCGGTTACCACGGTTCACTGGTCCCAGACCCGACCGTGGTAAGCGAATTCCAGCAAAGTAGGATTCCCGATTTACAAATGGAACATTTTCGTAGTTATGGCATAGAAAACGTGTTCACGACCTACCAGATACGGTCTTTGCCGTGATTAGAGCCCTTTAGACATGAAATAACACCCCTACAGTCGCCTTTACGCTCGTATTACTCAACATGGTAGACATGATTGAAGAAAATCAGACATAATAAGACTCGTGCTCATGCGTTGTTCTGTAAACGTGTTCTTGGGGTGCTGAGTGGGGACGGACAGGAAGTGACTTCAGGGTCGAGTTTTAGCTTGGCGCGGGTTACGGCCGCAACAGCAGCCCGTGTAGGGATTACTGTGCCCGTTGTGAGATCATTGAAACTGCAAATAAAAGCCTGCTGACACCCAACAGTACAGGAACATTACTGACACCTAGTGACCAGCATGAATACTACACATCATCACACCGCCTCTCAGTGCGCCCTCGCAATGCCTTATATTTGCATTTTACTTCAATTAGCAATGTTTATGCATGACAATGCTTCATTTCATACAATTTTCTTTCATGTGCATACGTTTTGACTAATAATAGTTCATTTTCAACTACAAAACAGCCCAATTACTTGATGCACACAGCATCTACACGCCACAGCAGGGGTGTCCAAAGGGCCACTTGGATATTTAGTAAAGCACACATGGACCACACACATATGCTAAGCAGCTCAAGAATACACTGCATTTCACCTTTGGAATAAAGGTGAAATGCGACTAAAAATGATGTTTTTTTCCATAATAATGCGGGTTTATTCTTGTCAAATTGCAACTGTTGTTCTTCATTTGATGATGACTATTTTTCTTAATATTTTGACTTTATTCCCATAAACTTACAGCTGTTTTTTTAAATTTTCCAAATATTTCATTTTAGCTTTTCTTACTTCAACATTGCTGCTGAAATGATATTTTTCCTCATTTTACAAGTTTATTCTCATAAAATTGCAAATATTTTTTCTATTTTTTTCTCTTAATATTTTGACTTCATTCTGGTAAAATGTTTTTGGGATAATTTTCCAAATATTTCAACTTTCTTCTTGTATATTTTTCTTCTCCTGATATTCTGACTTTATTCTTATGTTATAAATTTGCACCCAGCCAAAGTTTCAAAAATGACAACTTTAGTCATTGTTTTTGACGTTTAAAAAAAAAAATGCCATTTTTGCTCATACGATGACTTTATTCTTGTGAAAGTGTGGCTTTTTGTCCTTGCTAGATTACAACTCTTCTCTTCATATTTTGACTTTTGATTGTTTTTCCCATTTTTGCTGCTGTTGTTACGTTACATTTTTAGACTGTGCTGCGGGCCGATAAAATCACAGCCGCGGGCTGCAAATGGCCCCAGGGCCGCACTTTGGACACCCCTGCTCTACATATTGGGGGTGAAAAGATACACCATAATCACGTCCCGGCACGTAACTCGGTTTGAAAGTTGTTTTGTATCTAGAAAAGCACACGTGAAACTGCTTAGCTTTTGTGTAAAAAGTTAATGACTTTAAAATAAAACATTAAGAACAAAAAACAGCTGGCAGATAAATCGGCATGAAAAAAACCCCCAACTCAAATAAAAAATAAACATACCCCTGCCTCACTTTACGACGTTCTGTGGTTACGAATGATTAAAAAAGAGAACTAGTTCCGTGCACGCGGCGAAAGAACATGCAGGTGGAATAACCTGCAGCCACGCGTTGCTTTTGTTCTTTTTGGTGGACTTGTTTTCCTTTTCTCAAAGGAGAGAAACGCCGACCGACATCAGCCGCATGCTTGGTCTAACCCGCTCGACTGTCATGGCCGTCCTGAAGGATAACGATGGTATCCTTGAAGATTCAATTGTTGTTACGGTGCGAAAAAGAAGAGAGGACGAGTTATTTTTATTTATGACTTTTTATGGAACTTTTTAACTTCAACCTCCGTAATGTCCCCCAGGCGCTTGAGGCAGGCTCTTCTGACGACAGCTCGTCAAAGGAAAGATAAGTGAAAAGTAAAGTGAAATTAGACATCGCAAAAATGATCAGAAAGCGGAGACACGCAGACCAACATTGGCCGCACGCTTGGCCTAAGAAGTCGCGACCATCCTGAAATACGAATATGGCATCTTTCAACACGTGCAAGGACCTGCTCCTATGAAAGGGACAGTGATAACTAAGCAGCGTAGTGGTCTCGTTCCTGACACTTGCAACAGCCCTTAACGTGCGCAACCACAAGACAACCACAGGGATAAAAGGAAGGAGATGTTTTTGTTCATTTAATCATGATTTCATTTAGATAGAATTTCTGACTTATGCTAAAACTCGCTGAGGCTCACCGAGGCCGAGGACCACCTTTATAGATGGAGCATACAGACAAACCCAAGGATGGGGGGTGCGCTTCGCTACAGAGGCTTACCGAACCAAAAAGAATCAGATTACTAATAATGTTAGTCTCCTAATATACAGTGTACACTGCGTATACATACAGTACTGTATGTGTATGCTGTATACACATACAGTACTGTATGTACAGTATATACAGTGTATACATACAGTACTGTATGTGTATACTGTGTACTGTATACATACAGTATATCTACAGTATACAGCGTGCACGCGCATGTGCTTGCTTTTAGCTGCCTGTTCTTCTTCCACTGCTATATGGATGCTCGTCGGGTCGCTAGCAAAAGCGGGCAAGGCTCGGGAACGCTGGCGCGGTGAAATAGATGACGCTCATCTGTTCTGTTGTGATCTTCACCATTTTGACGGTGAAAGGAGTGTCGAGAGAGAGGGACGACTCTCCAGAGAGCGGCTGAGAAAGATAGCGAAAGAGGAAGGATGACGAGGGAAAGCGATCAAATGACGAGCGGGAATTACGCGTGTCGGACAGGAAATGGGAGAGTTGAGAGTGCTTTGGACTCCTTCTCAGCTCCTCACGCGGCACAGAGATCTGAGCTGGGTGGCACAAACACAAATGAACTGCTGTCTGCAGGTTTTCCTTCCCCTTCATCAGCCCGCACTGGCACTGCGGCTCAAAGCGCTGTGGAAACGCAGCTTTCTTGAAAACTCTGGAATAGTACACAGTGGAACCTGTTTACGTCCGACGTCGACACGGTTTCCCTTCAATTAACCTAACATGAATATTTGCGGAATGTGGGAGGAAGCCAAAGTACCTGGAGAAAACCCACGCAGGCAGGGGGGCAACATGCGAACATGTGGCCACACCACTGGGCCACCCTGGCAAAAAACATGTTAGGTTAACTGGCGCCTCTAAATTGTCCATAGGTATGCATGTGAGTGCTTGTCTATATGTGGCTGCCATTGGCTGGACACCAGCCCAGCGTGTACCCCACCTCTTGCACAAAGTCAGGTGGCCTCGTGAGGACAAGCAACATAGAAAACGGTTGTTTTTCCTTCATTTGTACATCTGCGTATTTAGATTCTCGTGTTGTCATCTTGTGTTTTTCATGCCTTGACTGCATAAGCAACGGGGCGGCAAACGATTATTTTCTCAGTCCATGAATCTGAAGCTTGTTGTCTCGAGTTGGACATTAGCATGATTTTACATTACATTTACATTTACACACTGAATCAGAAAACGATGAACCGGATGCCAAAATAGTCCTCCATTAATTGGATAATCGATGAATCGCCACTTCATTGTTGCAGCTCCAAAGGACACCAAAGCTTTTCTACATGCACAAATCTTTCTGCCGGTGGCTAACAATAAAAAAAAATATGAAATGTGTGCATTTTGTTAGTTGCTGTGCTGGAATTCCGGTTAATACCTTTATTTTGAAGCTTACTTTACACTGAACAGGAAGTCACTGTGTGCAGGTTTTAATGCTGTGTAACTAGACAGTAGTTATGTTGCTGTTGCTGATAATGTTACTAATGCTAATGATGACGGTAACAACACTGCAACACGTCCCATTTTTCTTAGAAATGACCTCTTTGGGTCAACACAAGTGGTCAACCATGTATACCGATGTCGACTTCAGCAACCACTTTTTAGTCATAAGAGGAACACGGTGCACCAGAACTTTGGTCAACATAGACAGGTTTAGAGCTGCAACAATTCCCGTAAATTCCGGACTATAAGCCCGCTACTTTTTTCACACGCTTGGAACCCTGCAGCTCAGTGATGTGGCTAATTCACGGCTAAAGGAGCTACACTTCCTGCGATGCGGACAGTGCGGATTCAGGAAGGAGTGAATTGAAGTGTGAAGCGTTACGCAGCAATCGTGTTTTGATCTGACAAATATGAAGTAAGTTTGATCAAGTGTAGGATTACTACGGCTTCTGCTTGGACCTCGGCAGCTGTTTAACCTAAAAAAAAACTCTTCGGAGCTACGAAGTGACGCTAGGAGCACCGCATGTAGGTAGGATTGCAAGGTTTATAGTGAGTCTTTCTGTGTAAACACCCCACTTCCAACATGAACACCTGCGGCTTAAGGACAAGTGCAGCCAATATATGCACAATAAATGTTTGTCTCTTCAGATTCGGGTGCCCTCAACAGTCTTGAATTTACGGTAATCGATGCATCAATGATTAATCGTTTAACCAATGAATCAAAAACTATTTGGTTATATCCTGATACGGTTATATCCTCTGATATCAGCCTCACAAATATGACATTTTGTACATTTCCTCAGTCATCCATGAAAGCGGACCTATTGTCAAAAGAAAATATTCACACACACGAGCTTTGGCTTTGGTGACCAACAGTGACTAACATTTGCACCTTGGTTCTGATATGTTATGGACCAAACCAGTGACTGCTTGCTTCATACTGATTTGTTCGTCTAGGGCCTCACTAATTAATCCAAACAACAAGCTTCTGATTAATCGACTAAGAAAATAATTGTTAGTTGCAGGCCTAGATGGGTTGTCTTAAGCGGGTTCCACTGTGATACTTTCCAATGGGGAACTAGCAAAAACAAAACTATTTCATAATCTCAATGTGGGTTTTCATGAATATACACAAGACAAAATGATTTCTGAGCCCTCAAGACACACGCACACGCACACACAAACTCATTTGTAACCTCGCATCACAAAACATACCAGCCACCGGTCAACACCGTGGTTGTCTCAGATTTAGTATGGAACGTGTGTTTTTTTAGTTCATCCAGTAAAAACTCATCTCCAGCTTACTTGTTGGCTATTGGCTTGGGAAAAACTCCTCCATCCAACCATCGCTCGAGTCCAGCTCTGCCCCTGATCCATCACCCAATCCGAAGGCTCCTCCACTGGAGGGCCCGCCCCCATATCCATAGGATGACATGTCTTGATTGGATGTCCTTTGGTAGCCCTGTGTCTGACTACCTACCCCTGCTCCCGCCGGTCCGTAAGGTCCGCCTCCACCCCCGGCCCCTAAGCCAGGCCCTCCAAGGCCTGGCCCGAAACTCCCCATTCCAGTCACCCCCGGGCCCATAACCCCTTGGTTTATTCCCTGGCTCATGACCATGGGCCGAGACTGGTTGGTCCTGGACTGTCCGCCCATGTGAGTGCCCATCGGGCCACCCATCCCCGCTGCTGGATTGCCCACCCTGGGGTCCATCCCCTGCCCCATCCCTTGGCCAGGTCCTTGAAAGTGTTGCTTGGCCATGCGTGGGGGCTGACCTGTCTGCAACCCATAACCCTGGGCTGAACTGAACCCGATCATGTCCCCTCCTGATCCTGTAGTCCTTACGACGCCCGCCCCCATGCCTTGCAGACTCTGTCCTTGTTGCTGCGGCCAGCCTCCTCCAGCCATTCCTCCGCCACCTGCTCCTGCTCCAAGCATATTTTGAAGTCTTTGTGCTTGGGCTTTGGCGTTAGTTGGACCTTTGAGGGATTGCTGAGCCATGGGGTTTATTAACATCCCCTGCCCCCCATATCCTCCAGCGCCACCACCTCCAGGGCCCCCAGGCATCCCTCCAACCCCAGGACCTGCGCTGGCCTGCCGGGGCTGCCCTCCAGCTGGGTTGTGCTGCTGTGTAAGACCGAGGGACACTTGGACACTTTGGCTCTGGTGTTGCTGCTGGTGGATTATTTGGCTCATGGAGGGGTTGAGGCCATACAGAGAACCCTGGCTGGACCCCTGGGTGCTGTAAGGTAGACTCATGTCAGACTGGGGTCCTACAGACCCCCCTTGGCCCTGGACGGAACTCATCTGGACCATCTGCTGCTGGTTCTGCTGCTGCTGTTGCAGAAGACGCGCAGCACGGATGTTCTGGAGAGCTTGGCTCCTGGATGCCAAATCTTGAGGAGAACCTGAAAGAGTGAAGTGAATATCAGCAGTTAGAAGAAAGTAACTACAAATAATGGTTGCTGAAATCATGCAAGACTATTGCAGACTCTACTTCTTCCACAAAGACCCTGAAAAGTCATATGATGCATGCGCCATTTTGATCATTTTCATTTACTAAAAATATGCCAAGAAGTCGACCAGTCCAGGGTGTACCCCGCCTCTTGCCCGAAGTCAGCTGGGATAGGCTCCAGCATACCCCCGCGACCCTAATGAGGATAAGCGGCATAGAAGATGGATGGATGGATGGATGGATGGATGGATGCCAAGAAGTTCCATGTGTAAAAAAAGGCAGCTTTTTGCTCTTCGTGTCAAGCGATCCACGTTTTCTCGTCACATCACGCTGTTTTTCTCCGCCTATGATTATGAAATGATGGACGTATGTATAGTGGGAGACAGTTATGTTCCGGAACAACAACCTAAGTTCACCCCTGCAGTTCTGCTTCACTTTCATCAAAATCCTAGCAAGCCAGAAGCGTTTGGGATCATCACTGACATTTAAACACCACACTTTCTTTCCTAATAGATGCTCAGTAGCAGCACGGTCGAGGAGGTCTGCTGGCGTGGAAATTGCTCTAAATCCTGTAATAAAGCCATTTTTGACACCATTCCACTAATCCCTCACCTCACAGCTTGCTGTGCAACAGCAACAGAGTGAGAACAAAGAGGATCACACTCCACACGCTCAGGATGTGTGCAGTGAGCAGACTTGGGGTAATCGTACAGTGCAAAACATCCAATAGAGCACAACCGATCCCTGCACATTCGTGGTAAAAAAAGGCTGTTTTGTCTAAAGAGGTGATTATGCAGGTGAAATGTACAGCATACATGCACCGCTGTTACAAAAAAGGCCAGTTTGTACATTTTATGTCTTCATGTGGGCCTGTCCTGATAATCAATAAATCAATTCATCAAAAAAATAAATAATGAATCAATAATAATTATGCCGCCCTCGATACACTGCCATTTGCACGTATGCGTTTGTGCTTCATCCGCTCGTCACTCTGTACCACACAGATCGGATGACACGAGGGTTCACTCTGCATCCGTCTGTGAGCACTACGTCTAGAGCGGAGAGAGCGAACCGTCCCCCTCATTCAGCCTCTTTGTGGAGGCGGGGCTACTAGTCAGTGTTAGTCAGTGCTCGCAGCAAGCTAGCGGCAAATTAGCCCCGTGAGAAAGCGTACGCTGACATGGACGAAGGCACAGAAGCAATGATTTCTAAGGCGAACAAAACGGCACCAGCGTGGGAATATTTCGGTTTTAAACAGAATGAACAAGGTGAGCGTGTGAACACCGACGACCGACACATAAAAAACCTACCGATGGAGGTGCCTCGAGCAGCGGAGCCTTCGTCCCGTCAGTCAACGCTTACTGAGGCGTTTGGTCGGCAAAGTAAACATAAACAAAACAGTGCAAAACGGTGCGCACTCAGAGTGTCGCTCGCTACATTGTGACAAAAAAACCACACAACCAGTCAACACGGTTCAATACCAACGTCTTTTACTGTCAACAGGCAACGTCTACGTCAGCTAATGTGGCTCACGCAGGTACACTATACTCGAGTACCGGCTAGTGCAGGGGTGTCCAAAGTGTGTCCTGGGGGCCATTTGTGGCCCGCAGATGTGATTTTATCGGCTCACAGCACAGTCTAAAAATGTAGTTTAACAAGGAAACGTAAAAAAACACAACAGCAGCAAAAATTTTTAAATCAATCAAGAGTTGTAATCTAGCAAGGAAACAAAAGCCATCATTTTACAAGAATAAAGTCATAGTATGAGGAAAAATTTCATTTTCGAAGCATGAAGTTGAAATATTTAAGAATTTTTTTTTTTTTTTTTTTTTAAATCAAAAACAAAGTTGTAATTTTTGCAAACTTAGGTTGGGGGAAAATGTATGACATGGGAATAAAGTGAAAATATTACGAAAAGGAAAATATACAAGAAGAAAGTTCAAATATTTGGAAAATTATACAAAAAAATCAAAAGCAGAAATGGAAAACAGCACAAATTTTAAAGTCAAAATTTTAGAGTAAAAAATAGTTTCCTAATGAGAAAAAGAGTTGCAATTTTACGAGAATCAACTTGAGATGAAATAGTTGGAAAGTTTTAAAAAACTGCAGAAATGGAAAAAAACAGCTGTAATTTTTCGGGAACAAAGTCCAAATATTAAGAAAAAAAAGTCATAATCGAATGAAGAACAAAAGTAGCAATTTAACAAGAATAAACTTGTTTTATTATTGAAAAAACGTCATTTTTGTTAGCATTTCACCTATATTACAAAGGTGAAATGCAGTTTTTTCTTGAGCTACGTATATCTTCTTAGCATATGTGTTGGTTTACAAAATATCAAAGTGGCCCTTGCATCCTTTCATTTTTTAGTATGTGGCCCTCGCTGGAAAAAGTGTGGACACCCCTGATCTAGTGGTTCAAATGTGAATTACACCTCTCATGACAATAATTAATGACAAAAATGGTCTGATAATATCGACTATCGATGATAATTTGTAGTGCAATTATCGACTAGCAACATTTGGTCTTGTGACAGGCTTGTCTTTATGCTTCCTTTATCATGTTTTGTATCAAGCGTTGAGATTTCGCACTTTGTTCGGTGGCCTTTTAACGCACCGCAATTACTGTGAAACTTTGTGCTCTTTGTGCTACTTTTAAAATGACCAAGTCCCAAAGGTCTGCCTCCAGCTACAAACGTAGAGAATATATATTCAGTATTTCATGAATATAAGGACGTATGTACATTGCTTGTGTATCAGGGGTGCAAATACTTTCCAGCATGCAAGTTAGAACTCAAAATGATCTTCCACCACTTACTTTGCCGCGGAGGCGCAACAGTGAATCAAGGAGGGGAGCTTAATGTCAGCTGACTGATGTCACGTGACATGTACGAAGTGACGTTTATAACGTGGGTGACACATGCGACCGACTCACACCACCTTCATGATCGACCGGCAGCTCGCGATGGACGCGATGGGCAGCCCTGCTCCACACTGTGACTCCGACACCATTCGTTCATGGATCATCTTACGTCAGCGGCGAGTCTCTACTTTATGATAATAATTACGACTGTCACTTTTATTGCAAATGATCCAAAATTGAAGAAGAAGACAGCAGGAGGGCTTGAAGCGGGAGGAGCGAGATTGATTGGCTTGCAGGCATGGAACGTAACCACCGTATAAACGCACATGAGATTTCAGGTGCTGCTGGTGGAGCAAGTGGAGGTTTTATTTGGAGATGGATGGCAGGAAGACAAAACAGTTTGTCTTGGCTTCCGCGTGTCTCCTGGACTTTCAGCGAGATATTCTCTGATTGCCAGAAACGGCTTTCAACTTGACTATTCTTCATCTCCTCGTCATCCTCGCACCCACTCTCTGTCACTCTTTGTCGTTCTTCTCAGCCTCTCCACGCTCCAGATCATCTACCCATTCTTCTCGTTGCCACCCACCCCCTCCGTCGTCTCTCCCACTTCACTCCTCTCATCCATCTCCGACTTCACCGGAACTCTGGGGGATCCAGGACAGACAAGTTGCCGTGGTAACAAGCAGAGCAGGAATATTCACATCAAAAGCACAGAGAGGGAGGCAAAAGCACATCTGAACGCCAAATAATATATCTGACAGAGACGGACTGAGAAGATGAGCTTTGAATTCAGTGTGATGTTCAGAGAGTGCAGCTGCTCGTAACACGGGGGGAAATGTGTTTACTCCTCACAAAGACATAAACAGGCCATCGTTTTTATTTAAAAAACATTCAGGATTTAACGGTTGAAGCATTTGCTTGAGTGATGGTATTTTATAGCTAACCAAAATGTACTATCAAACTTAACACGACGACGAGGTAACGGAAATGTCCTTTAATGCCGCTAGTTTTTTTGACACGCGATTAACATGCGCACGTCATGTTTGACCCTCGGCCCACACCGTCGTTTTAGAAAACGCAGCGGTGCGGCAGTTGATGTGGAGCCACAAGCGGGGACAAATATTGCGCAGAAATGGAAAAAAAACGGTATTTTGTACGGGAAGCTTAGCTTCAAAGCCCGAGCAGACGGCTCTGTCCACAAGACCAAAGTTATTTTGATCTACTGTCGTTATGAGTTGAACTGCGTCGAGCCTCAAATGCCACTTGCTGGACTCAGCTTGAGAAACTGCTGGAGCACAGCAGGTGTCTTTTTATTGTGGTTTATACGGTGCTACCTTGCCATACAACTAACGAGTGTTGTTTTACACACAAACAGATTCACAAAGTTGGGGTTCCGAGCTGCTGGTTACCAGCAGGCATATCCGAAGACAGCTATTTGTGTCCCCTTCGCATGTGGGGACAAAGGTGGAAGTGCGCCAGCACTCACAGAGCACCCAATGAGACGGCAGTACAGGCTCGCGAGGGAACTTATTAGCTTTATTATTATTATTCATTAGCAATTTATTAGCATTTGTACTTGAACTGCTGTGTTTGCCAAAGAGGACAGAATAAAAGTCGCATGTTGAAAGACCCGCGGTGTCGTACTTCCACGCTGCTGAAGTCGCTCGGCCAAGACAGGTGTGCTAAAGCGTGTGTAAAAGAGTGTTTGGACGTGCACTGCAGTGTACGTGCACAGTCCTAGTTCTTTCATAAACACACATTTGCATCAAGCAAACATATTTTCCAGTTAAAAACTTTAAAATGCTCTTTCAAAGGTAAACTTATTACAGATAAAAACTTTCTACCTGCCATTGATTGTGATTAATTACAAGTTAACTATAGACAAAATGCGATTAATCGTGATGAAACATTTCAATCAATTGACAGCCCTGCTTAAGATCCTTGTTGGCAAGCGCCGCGCCTTTGCTGTCTCGGCTGGAAAAACTGTTTTGGGTCATTGTCATCCGCGAGCCATGTGGCGTGTTTAAGGTTTTACGATATTTCGCTCCGTTTATGAGCCCCTTGATGCGGGGAAGTCTTCCTGCAGCCTAAGCAGAGCAACATCCCCAAAGCGGAACGTGTTTGACAGGAGGGAAGGGGTTCAGGGAGGCAAGCTGAGCTCAGTTTCAGTCTCATGTGACCACACCACATTCTCCCAAGCGTTGTTTGGTGGCTGCTCCCAACTCCCTTGAGATCGTTCACCAGCCTGACAGACTATTATCTTGTCTTTCTTCATGGGCTTCAAGGGCAGGGATCAAATACTTACTTCACCCTCTCAAAAACAAACATTCAAACATTCATGAACTTTATTTCACGCTTTTCTGGATATTTGTTGCTGTTCCGTCTCTCTCTCTCTTCAAATGAACCTACCATACAGGTTTGGATGGTAAGGGCGAGGTGAACTAGCAAAATCAGCAGCGCTTCTTCTCCCCAAATCTGTTGTGTGTGTTTGTTCACCTTGATACTGACTGACTTGAGGGTAGGGGTTCCTCTGGCCTTGGCCCATCTGTCTTGGGAGATGCTGCTGTTGGAGCTACACACAAACACAAGCACACAAACATATTGCTTCAGTGTACGCTCAGCTATAAACCACATGGTAGATTAGATAGAAGGATGGGATCAGACGAGGGGGTGAACAACTGAGTTGCAGACACGAATACATACGAATGATCCAACACGATGATGAAATCTCACACGGATCAGCACAGAAACGCTAAAATGTTCCTGCATCAAAGAGCTCACCTGCTCGGCCAGCAGCTGCTGCTGCTGCCGCTGCTCTCTGAAGAGCTGCTGCTTCTGCTGCTCCATCATGTGCATCTGCACCCTCTTCTCCTGCTCCATCGCCATCATCTGCTTCATCATGGCCGCCTGCTGCTGGTTGCCCACGTAGCCCGGAGGCGGGCCCGAACCCTGGTTGGGCCCCACCCCGGAGGCCACTCCACCCGCAGGGTGTGGAGGCGGGATGGAGCCCGGTGGCCGGGACATTCCCACCACACCTTGTTCCTGGAGAGTAACGAGGTGGTTGGTTAGTTGAACAACCATCAACACGCTGTTAGCAATCTAACACCAAAGGTGGCCGCTATTACAATGCACCTGGTCTGCTGCAGAACAAGAACACGTAGCAGGAGGGATCAGTGTTGCCAACTCAGCAGCTTTGTTGCTGGGTCTCTTAAATACTCGACTCTAACCAAAACGTACTCTACACAAGTAAGAATTTCTCATAAGAAATCATGTAAATCCAATTAATATGTTCCAAAAAGGCCCAAATGTTAACATAAAACATTTTTTCCCCAAGTTTTGATAATTTCTAATGCTGGCTTCACGTTTGATTGGCTGGCGACCAGTCCCGGGTGTACCCCACCTCTCGCCCGAAGTCGGCATTTACGCTACAGACATGGCTACACGTGCCTTTCAAAACATCCACACGGCCGGGAGTGCATAAAAGCTGCCGCTGATGTATGGAAGCATGCAAGAGTGACTGCAGATTGAGCCAACGTACTGTCGTAGCCCTCACGACGCTTGCTCCTTGCTGTATGCATTATCTCCTTATTAGCATATAAAAAGCACTTCCTTCTCTATTCGCCATATGCTAATCTCTAATAGGACTAAAGAGCTTGCACGGGCCGGGGGGGGGGGTTGGGTTACGAATCTTTTAAAGCCTGAAAAGCTGAACTGAAGGTGGACGTTGCTTAGACTGGAATAAAATGGGTAAAGACAAAAGTATTTGGAGTTTTCCAGTCCAAGTATTTCAACTGCAGGACGATTTGACAAAACAGCAGCAACGACTGGAGTTGGTAGCTGTGATCCAGAGCTTAAAGAACCCAGGAAGTGCTTAAGGTTGCTTATCCACGCCAGACTGACGGATGCTCTCATGCTGCAGCGCCGTCAGCCGGCGAGCAACTGAGAAAAGAGGCGTAGTTCCACAAAGTCATCAACAGGTGGCAGTGGTGACCTTCAAACATCTGTGTGCGTGTGTGTGCGTGTTCATGTGTGTCACTGGTCTCCTCCGAGCAGATGGCTCAATCATGACGGCTCTGATCTACGATTCTGCCGTCTACCCCACACGAGCCTTTTGTCACATCTCTCTACAGACGCCACCGTCAAACTCCTCCTCAATCTTCTGGAAAACACGGGTCCTGGTCGACCAAGGTGGTGTCAGTATTTGCGGCGCATGTGTACACTGAATACACTACAAAAAGAAAAGGCAGAAGATGACATTTGAGAAGGGAGGAGACAAGGAGAGGTGAAGATCAAGGAGGATCCATTTTCTCGTTGGAGTTGGTCACCAGCCAATCATAGAAACAAGCGTTCACATCCACGGCTATGGACAATGTATGATCGCCAGTGAAGCTAACATGCATGTTTTTAGCAAACTCCCCAGAGAGATGTTCCAATGGAGACTCCAACCCGGATCTTCTGACTGCGAGGCAGGCAGATGTGCTAAGCGCAATGTCACCGTGCTGAGAAAGCAACAGTTGCTGCGGCAAGGAGCAGATGGCTTCTGGATCAGAAGCTACGGCTGCTGTGCCTCGTCGCACTTCACATTTTGGCAGACGCACACCACATACTCGGCGATATCTCTGCAGTGTTCGTTCATTTGTATTTGAAGATTTGTTCTACAAATGTGGTGCTATCTACTCATAGGACTCTGTAGGACTGCCTGTTTGGGTGTCGTTACAACCCCGTCCAGTAGATGGCATCGTAAGTCCGCTTAATCACACCACACAAAAAGCGTAGGATAGCCAGCAGCTAGCGTGACAACAACGGTCTCAAACCGTCGTAAAAAGAAGCAGCAGAGCTAGCTACCATTCTACAAGCAAGTGGGTGATGACGACTAAGCGCTGACTTGTAACTGTGATTTACAAAGTACCCGCAAGGCATGCTGGGTACTCCAGCATCAACGCTACTGAGGTATTAGATTTGCAATGATGTGTACAGCACATGATCTTTGGAACCAGCACACACTTATACGGAGCACAGGAAACACCATGAATGTTTTTTCCCCATAGTCATAAGGCAGGCGCACACTATCTGGTAAACCCCAACGCTAACCCTTCTACACGGCTACAGGCCGGAGCTCTCACACTTTCCCACTCTGGAAGCCGTCTTCAAAAAGTACTGTTTCAGGATGAGCGGCTGAAACGATACATACGTTGCCGTTCTCACCTTAAACTCAATGATAATTTGTTTCCATCAAACCACTTTGTTCGAATGTCAACGTTTCCACCATTAAGTAGATCCTGAAAGTTCCTAACAATTTGTGGCACATGCAAATACAGTTGCCCCTCACTCTATCACGGTTTCTCAAGAATGAATGAATGAATAAATAATGGATGTTTCGTGGTTGACTATGGCCTACTATAGTAATAAAAATATCCATAGGTGCATGGCTCAGATCAAGGGTACCCTTTGCTGTCTTCAACTTGACTTGAGTAGTATTTGAAACTGTTGTTGTAACAATGTGTACTATCCCTATCACTCTGACGTTTATAGAGGGAGGAAGCTTACCAAACCATAAATGAAGCCTGTTCGTGTTTGTATTTTGCGCTAGCACGGCTATGTTGTAAAAAAGTGTCTATATTTGGACATTGAAATGTTCCATGTAAAGCATGTCTACTTTTGTTGTGAAATTAACAATATTTTCTCTGATAATTTTGTCATGATTTCTACTTAGAATTAAAGAATGATGTCTGAAATTGGTTTCTAATGTGTTTTATTCAAATATAGTGTAAAAAAAATAACTTGTGTAATCATTAGTGAAAAGTACATAACCTTTGTGTCCGCCTGCCGTTTTTTTTTTACCTCTCGTAGGTCGCCGTTCGTGTCGTGTGCACGAAGTGGCGAAAAAAACACGCGAAGTGGGCAAAATGATTCATCATTACTGGTCGGATTTGACTTACTTTTATCCGTCGTATTATATGTCGTTGACATTTATCCGAACCAAATAAATTCTAGCGTGTTCGTTGATAAATTGCTCCGTATTTAACCCGGAAGCCGGCGTGTCCCTCGTGGGAGGTCAAAGATGGCCTTGTAATTTTAGGTGTTTAGCATGATAATTGAAGAACCACTCACTCAGTGCATTTCACTGAATCCTGGCTCATGTTGCCACAGTGCTGCAATGATTAGCTTGTATTGTGGAGTTGATAGGTCAAAGTTGATGTCATTACAGTGTTAAGAACGGCTGATGGGATTTGTAGTCTTTTTACTGATACAATGACAGTAATGACAGTAACAACAACGGCATGGGAAGGACTGAAGGTCAATTTTTCTTTGCCATATTTTCAGAGCTTTAACTGAAGATCTAGATTTGTCACTTGTTTTTATTTACTTTAAGATACTCTTGAATATAAGTTACTTTTCTAACAAAAGTCAAATTTATGCAGAGATAACAGCATAAAGTGGACACCGAGTTATGTACTTTACATTTAAGAAAGAGTGAACTTGGCAGGGTTGCTATGGGAAATGGAAGATGTCTCCAGCTCTGGTATGTTGGGTGTGTGTTTTGCAATGTTTGAAGTTTGTGTTGATAACATTACCAAGGTCTATCCACCAGTTTGACATTTTACCCAAAATGTAACACTTGGGTACCCTTCATCTGAGCCATGCACATATTTAAGCAAATTGTACATATTTTTGGCCAAATTAAGCATTTTCAAGCATAAAAATGACTAAACAAACTAAAACACAAATACAGTACACGCCATTAAGACCAACTTGTGACTGTAGTATTGTTCATTGGTCACTAGGTGTCAATAATTGTTCAGTGGGACCACCACGGCGCAACAGACTTGAACAACTGACTGTTATTGCAGGTTTAAATGATGTCACAACAACATAATACTACTCATAATAATAACACGGGTTAATCCACAACAAGCTAAAACTCAAGTCTGAACCTCCGACGCCACTTCTATATGGGTAGATATTTATATACAGTCAAACCTGTCTATAGCGGCCACCTAAGGGAAACGGCAAACATGGCCGCTATAGACAGGTGGCTGTTATAGACAGGTTGGTGGCCATTTTGAATTTGTGCGCGCACATATTAACATGTCTGTGATTAGAAGCTTGTTGTGTTTGCAAATACATATAATTATACTGTTACATGTTGACCAGTGGAGGTCACTGTGGGACTGCGGATAAAAGTTGTAAAGAACTACTAGGTTCATAAACCGCTGTTAATAAAGCCATTAAAGTGCATCGGCGACGTGAGTCTCTCCTTCCCCACAACAAGCGGCATTACAGTATTGACCAGTGCACATTGTCTCACACCAGGAAATAAACGGTGTCACTGTCTGCAACAAGCTCCAAAGAAGACGGCTTTTTATGTGGAACAACTGACAGTTTGTGTGGATCTTGTGAATGATTGTGACTGAGCTAGGACTCAGTAATTAAAGTCTACACATGACGGATTCATTGATTGAAAAACAAAACTTTTTCGTGCATGAAGCTTCTACTTGAGTTGGTAATTTGGCCGCTATATGCGGTCAGATATTGACCAAGGGAGACAAAATGGGTGGCCGCTGGCCGCGTTGGACAGGTGACTGCTATACACAGGGTCTATAACATGTACATTTGCTGGGGGGGATTTTTCAGTGGCTGCTATAGGCAGGTGGCCGTTCTATAAAGGTGGCCGCTAAGACAGGTTTGACTGTATATAGATATTTCATGTCTAGATGACTCTAAAAATGTTAAAACACATACTTAGAAGATCGGAAGCAGGTTTTCTATGCTACAACTATGAAAATATTCCATTTATAAATGTGGAATCCTACTTTGAAATTCACTTATCGAGGACCAATTAACCGCAATAAACAAGGGATTTCTGTATCACAAATCTGTATAATTTGGAAACCCTACAGATGTGTGACCCATTACTGAGCCCTGGGGGACACCACAAGCAATGTCCAAGCATGCACCCCCACCTTCACTGACAGTTTCCTGTCCATTCAATGACTTTTCACCCCTGCTGAGCTCATCACATTCCACTGTAAGCATAGTGTGGGGATGACAACACATTCGTTTGAGGGAGGGGCCGCTGCTTACATTGGTATCACCTGATATCGGTAGTGCAGGACAATATCGGATATTGGTGAGAAAATCAAAGAGGATTCACAGTCCAGCCATTCCACCAGGTGGCTGCTGGTGGGAGAAAAGGTATACCAGGTAGCTTGTGGAAGGTGTGCGTGTGCATGTGTGTTTGTGTGTGGTGGGGGCTGTCTGTTTTATTGGGTTAGGAAGCATGCAGAGCCCAGGCAATCACATTACATGTCAAGCAGGAAGGGGGGTTCATTGCATTCCTATCTCTCAGCAAAGCAGAAAAGTGTGTGGAAAAAGTGTAATAAATTACTTACACACCCTCGGCAAAAGACATCGAGACCTGAGAGACTGAGAGTGCTCACCAAGGTGGAGATCAGATGGACGAATGCTTCTTTACACTGCAGGTCCAATCAAGTCGAGTAATGGAAGAGTGAGCGCAGCAGTGCCGTGTTTGCTGCGGTGCACAGAACCATGTTTCATGAAGCTTTGTGCTGACTGAGCGCATCGCCCAAAGATAGCCTTCTGCACGTGTACGGGTTCTACTCCGCATGGAGACACGCTTACGCACTAACATGACACTTGGAGTGCTTTCACACCAGCGCCCTTCGGGTGGGTCAGGTTTAACCACACTCACAACCAACCCTCCTGGGGCTTGGCTTCTGCAACAAAAGGGACTGTTGTGATGATTCAATTGGATTCAGCTCCAGAACCCTCCGCTTCTCTCTTCAGTGACCATTGTTCGCTCGCAATGCAATCCAGGCTTAAGCCCCAACTATGCCTCACACACTTCCTAAACACATTTAACGTATCAAATGTATCGCTGCTCAACACTAGTGAATGATAACGTAAGATGATCCATGAATGGATGGAATCGGAGTCACGGTGTCGCCTTTAGCCGGGTCATCAGGCTGGCACTACAGCTTGGAGAGGACGTGTCGGCTCCGTTTATTAAACGCAACATGTGCCCGCCGCACTCAGAAACGACAGTCGCCTTGACACGACGTCATCCGCGCGCCCCGCTCGACAGGCATGACTAATCAACTTACGCCAAATCAAACTGTTCCACGTTTCACGTTTAACGTGTCTATCGATGAAAGTGCTAAAAAAACAACACACATCCAACAAATGCTGCTGTGCTTAAATCCAGTGCTTTATTTCCGAGTAGCGACGCAATCCACCGGTTACCTTTCAAACTATGTTAGATTCAAGATTCAAGAGAGTTTTATTGTCATGTGCATAGTAAAACAGCAGTTATACTATGCAATGATAATCTTATTCTGTTCATTCTCCCAAGAAAAGAAAGAAAACACAAGAAAGAATAAGAACATAAGAAACATAAACACATAAACATAAATACCAATAAATTAAGCAACAACAACAGAAGAGACATTAATACAAATAAATAAATAAATAAATAAATCAAGTGCTATGAGTGTGTGCTTGTGTTGCGTGCGGCGTGTGTGAGTGCTTTGTTGAGAAGCCTGATGGCCTGTGGGTAAAAAGATATATGTTGCCCGGAACAGGAACTTGCTGAACACAGATCAACGTGGTTGGATGATAGCAATATAAATCGATCCATTGATGTAGTGGATGAATCGTCACACCCCTATTTTTTATGCTGCAACTATGAATATATTCAACTTATAAATTAGGAATGCTACATCATGGAAATTCACTTATCACAGTCGTGTCTGGAACCAACTAACCGCAATAAAAGGGATTTAAGGGAGGGATTTACTGTAATAAGAAGAACTCGACGGACTAGGACTTGAAGAGCTGGTTGGCACAGATAGGTTGTCGATGTTCCACTTGAATGTGGTTAGCATGTTGACTGCAATCAAAGAAAAGATCCACAAAGGCACGAGAACATCCAGAGCCACAGATACAGTACAAGCACATCCATGATAGCACCAAGCAGATGGTGGAGCCAGACCTGACGATATTCAAATATCCCCAGAGCTCCACGTGTGAAGAACACATCACTTTGACCCACACGCTTCCGACCACAAGGACACGAGGATGTATGGCAGCAGAGCCACCGTTTCCTCATGTGAAGAACACATCCGCCCACGTTCCCTCACACCACCCCCGCAAACTCACATACTCACTTTGTCCCCAAAGAGAGCCATATTTAAATTCTTTTTACCCGCCCCACACTTCAATCTCAAACATCTCTCAGCTTTACACCAGAACCGGCCTATTTCGAAACTACACTCTCACACGCTCACACACACAAACACACAAAACACACTTAGTGTGCCCGGGAAAACACCGCATTTACTGAGCAGTTTGCTACACACACTCACAGGGGAATTAGACCCGTGACTGAAGCTGGAGAAAAACTCATAAAACTCACAAAACACGAATGAGCCACATCGCGTCTGTCAACACGTCATCTCGTCTTCCATAAAGCTAACGCTAACCTTAAATGTGTCTCTTTCATTCATCGAGGTTGCGCTAACTGTGTTAGTTAGCAAAGCTGATGACATCATAGACATGCGACAGAGCTGACCTCCGGCTTTCCGTGTGTTAGCAAGCTAACAGGCTGCTAGCAAGATAACAATACATTAAGAACACAGTTGCTCTTACGCGGTGTATTAATAACACAACAAGATACATGCCATGTTGTACGCTAACTGGAAAATGTATGCAAACCGAGGCCAAATTTTGGTGTAAATTTTTGGTGTTAACCAAAACACACATGTATGCTAACCGAGGTTCCACTGTACAGCCAAAGGCAAGGCAACGCATGCAAAACTTAAGCCAAAAGAAGACTTTTTAATTGATCAAACTAATTGCAACAATAACAAGTAAGATTTCCGTAATGAAGTTCAGCTGACTATTGACAAATGATCCTTTACTGTCACCCATTCTCCTTACGTCTCTGACCAAAGTCACAAGTAAATGTGCAAGCGATAGCTACCGGTACCGGTTTTGGGTAGGTCAACAACCGCTTATGTCCACGTGGGTCAGCTAGTCTGAGGTACGTGGACATAAAGGGCTTCCACTGTACATGTAGTAAATAAAAGCCCCTAAGGTCGTACAATTCGTAATTCAAACACATTTTTTGGGTAAAGAAAACCCCCCTAATGTTGCATAAAACCGCTGTCATGAATGACATCACGTGGGCGCAGATCCTGCTTCATGGCTGAATATGACCTATTATTAGGAAAAAATATGCATATTTAAGCAAATTTACTGTGTTATGTGTGGCGTAAATGAAGCAGTTTCAAGCATAATAGCAGCTAAATGAACAAAAATACAAACGTAAGGCATTCAGGAGGTGTGGTATGTAGTGTAATACAGTATCGGTGATTTGTGCGCCTGTGCAAGTGTGTGCACACGTGCGCCCGTGTGTGTGCGTGTGCATGTGTTAAAATTTCCCTACAATGCGTAACCTTCTGCACGCTACAGTCTTCCACGCTCTCTCGCTTCCTCCTTCCTGTCGTGGGTGATTTTTCCGTTCACATGATATCTGCCGAGCTCTTATTAAAAGCACTTCTGCCACCTTGTGGCCGTTTTTATGGCTTAAAATTGCTCTGAAGTGAAATCCATTCGTGGAGAGTTGCGTCATCACGTCTTTTTGCCTCTTGCGCATAAAAAAACGTAAAAAATGTGTAAATACGTTGTTGGGATCGGGCGTTTGGGTTTATAAAAACGTGTTCTTGGCCTAAATGATACATTTTCAAGCATAATAACGGCTAAATGAATGAAAATACAAATATATGGCGTGGTATTTAGTGTAATACAGTATCAGTGACTTGTTGTGTGCGCCTTTAAGAGGGCCTGCGAAGTGACGTGTGTGACATCAGCTAGCTAGACCTGACTGCTGAGTGTTAGCATGGTAGGAGTGTGGACAGTGTGAGTGACTGGCGTGACGTGTGGCCGATAGCAGCTCCTGTGTGAATGTTCACTGCAAACGTGTTCTCTGCTCATGAATAAAGCGATTGAAGCGCATCGTGAGTCCCTCCTTAACCACGAACAGCTGCATGATAGCAGTATTCTACACTGGTCACTAGGTGTCAGTAATGTTACACTGATGAGACAACAACCACCAGGAAGTACGCTCTAAATGCTAACATGTGAGTCCATGTTATGACTTATTTATGACTAAAATGTCTTATTTTCACTGATTATCTTTACTATATTGGGTAATAGGCATGTAAAGGTGACCGAAGGGGTGTTATTTCATGTTTAGAGGGCTCTAATCATGTAAAAAAACGTATTTAGAATATCATAAACAGGTTTTCTGTGCTCTAACTACAAAAATATTCCATTTATAAAAAAGGAATCCTACTTTGTGGAAATTCACTTATCACGGGCGGGTCTGGAACCAGTTAACCGTGATAAACGAGGGCTTATTCTACTTCCAATACACACAATAATCCGGCAACGAGCTGAAACTCCAAGCTCAACTAAACAGCAACTGATTACCGATCAGCACCAGGACACTCAGAGCGTCCACAAAAGAAAGTCTACGGTACAAAATAAATACAAAATAAGAGCACCAAACAGGAAATGACAGTGAAAACAGAGGACATGTGACAAGGAGGCCATTTCTAACACCTGTTTTTCTTCCCCCCAAAAATGTGTTGGACTTCCAAATTGTGCGACCTTTTAAGGCCTGCCAATGAAGATGTCATCACCGCTTCGACAACGACGCACTGACGGATCATTTTCTGCTGATGAAATGGTCGAAACATTGACGGCTTGAAGCTGTTTATCGAACCCGCTTCGCTCGTGGTCGCACCCGTGATGGCGATCATTCGGCACGATAAGACGCCACAGAAGGCGGAATATGATAAGAGGGCGGGAGACAAGAGGCGCATCATCTGGACAATGAAAAGGAGCGACGGGGAAGGGATGAGATCATCGGTGGCCGGGGAGCCATCGTGGCGTGCGCACGATCGTACCACCCTGAGAGGGACCAGGTGCTACGGTAAATCACCCTGGAAACGGTGACCATGGAGACCTTAAAGAGACACACGTGCACGGGGTCTGGGAGTGTTTGGATGCGTGGTAGAGATGTTTCTAGCCGGGGTAAAGCGTCTTAAGAGACAGAACACGAGAGATTGATGTGTTTATGTCATCAAAGGCCGACTGCTCTCCTTTTGTATCTGTCGCCGTCTAGTGAAGAGCTTGCTTTCCGTATCAGAGCTCTAATGCCGATGCTTGCATGTGTACACTATACACTTTACACTATGTACTGTAGAGAGCCATTCACAGATAGCCACAAACAGTGTGTGTGTGTGTGTGTGTGTGTGTGTGTGTGCGTGTGTGTTTTCCGGAGAGACGTGCGGGATGAGTGCTATTCCACGCCCGGCCATGAGGTACAATGATGTTCTTCCTCACATCTCTGTTTACCTTCCTTTGCGCCTTGTTAGGACAGGAAAAGACCTCATCTTCAATTTCCTCCTTCACTGTGTGCTCCTTTTGTTCTCCTCTCATCACTCCATCCCGCCCCCCGTCCATCACTCATCTCCATTTCACCCCAGCCCCTCCCTTATGATTCTATCCCTTCATACATCTCTCCATCCAGCCCTGCCCTTCCTCCCTCGTTCTCTGTCCACCGCGCGACTCCATCCATCTTCCCCGCTTCCCTCTGCTTCTGTTAACCCCGAGGCTCCTCTCTCATCTGTCTCATTCGCCAGCAGTGGATCTCTCCTCCGTTTGATTTCACCCTCTCACCTCTCATCCGTCTTTATTCTTCGTGAATGTTTGGATTTTAGCTCGTTCCTCTCGCTCCCTTTGTCTCTGCCTGTGTCATGGATCCTCTCCTCCACCTCTCTCTCTCCAGAGAAGCCATTAGGTGCTGCCGTGAGGCTATCACTCTTCGCTTCTCTCCATCTCTTTTTCTCTCTCCCCCATGGTCTCAGGGCAATAGCCCCCCCCTTCCTCCTCAGCCTCTCCATCCCTCTCACTTCTTCCGGCGCCCCTTTCTCTCCATTCATTGCAGCTCTCCCCATCCTCGCTGCCCTCCCTCCATGTTGATTTCTCCACCCGTCGGCCTGCCCCCACCTTCCCGTGCATTGTGCCATAACTCGGTGAGATAGACGTCTCTATACGCCGTGTATGGAAATGACTGCTGTGCACATTTGCATCCAAACGTATCCATCTCGCCTTCCAAAAGTAACAACACAAGTCGTGTGTCCGTATCGGCAACTGGCACTTGGTATCGGATTGATACCAAAATTTGCATTATTGGCCACCCACCACACAAAAGCTATCATCTGAGTGCGACCTCTCTTTAATTCCTTTTGTCTTCCTGGCTGAGCAGCTTTTGGATGAGCTGCAGCTTCAGCTACCTGTCTGTCCGTGCACGCCATGGATGCTTCCTCCTCACCCTTCCCTCTCCAACACGGGGGAGAGGCAGACATACGGAGGGAGAATGACCATTAACTCCAAGCCAGCATCTCCAATAATTCCACGGGCAGCCTATTATCCGCAAAGAGCCAAAATGGCCTTCGGTAATATGATGAAATCTGCTGTAAAAAGTAGAAATGGGACTAAAAGTGTAAGAGTGTGGAAATACCTCCACTCCTGAGCAGCTTTCTCACATTATTGCATTCTTCTCATCTGCCCGTCTCCCTACCTCCCACATTCAGCACATCCATATTTCTTTTGGGATAATCTTTCTCCAGACTTTTCGATGATGCGTTCCCCCACCATCCACAATCCCTACGTGAGACAAGAGCACACGTCTTTCCCGTTTCTGTGTTCCAGACAGCCGCATCGTGCTGGCAGTTTTCCACTAACAACGCAGGTAATTGAGATTCACCCACTGCGCCTATGAAGCCCTCTAAAAAACATCCAAAGACCTCCAACAACGTTTTATATACACGCTGTTACCATTTAGTAACAGGCACATTGACGATAACATGTAACACTTGCAGTATTTCGGTCATTTTAAGCACCACCGGAACTTCTGCCCTGTGTTGATTGCACGGGGGGGCCCAGCAACGAACGCTACTTCCATCAACAACAACAATCATCATTTACGGCCATCAAAATAAAAGCATGCCCCAGTAGCACATGCACGGTTAAGCCACTCGTTTAACACTTTTCACTCAGAGCAGCCCTTCCTCTTTCGAAAAAAGACAACAATCTCACCCACATTCAACTCTTGTTCTTCTGTTGCCACAGCCAGTCCGCCTTTTTTAACTTTGGTTTGGTGAATGGATGCGGCAGTGCCCTTTCGTTTCGCTATAATACGGGGCTAGCAAGCAGCATTTAGCTCCCTTTAGCTCCCCTGCACCAGCAGCTACACGCCAACCTGCATGTACTGCATTGCTGGCAGCGTAAGTAAATACGTACCAACAGTGTTGGTCAATGTGTTGTTACCGCTTGTTGCCGCCTGTCACTCACTGAGTTGCATTGCAAAATGTTTATTTTATTTACAGTTCAGGTGGGATTGCTTTTTGTTGCGCTTTTAGGATTCGCCGAGAACACAAGACCAGCGCACGACTGTCCACTGCTTTAGTCGGTCCGCATGTTTAGTTGGTCGTGTGTGGAATTTCAAAGTTGACCAACTTCTCGGCTTATCACCACAAACTTCTACTCTACCGAGTGCCAGGCGTGATTCATAGAATAGCATCAACTTTTCCAAACTCAAAGGCGATGCAGCAGTTGCAGCTCCAGCGGCCATAGCGTTACCTCTCCGTCATGACCTGAGGCAATGTGAGCAAGGCGCTGTGTCACTACGCCAGAAAAAGAGTTCCTCTGTGTTAGCTCCTACAATAACAATGTCGCTATAGCTTGGTTGATATGCAGGTCACAGCACGTAAATGTAATTCCCCATGACCTGCATTGGCTTTCTAGAACACACACAAAAGCAAAAACGTTTGTTCTTGTCTCACATACGAATTGTGGATGATGGGCAAACCTCCAGAAAAAGTGCAGTTTTCATACGTATTATTGAACTGGATCAGAGTTCTCAATGAACGTGTGGCTCACACAACAATATGTTCCCAGGAAGGTCACGAAAAGCAAACATTTCTTTAAGCTAGGGACTGCGCCACAATCTGCACATGCAAGGACATGAGTGAGTGCCTGGAAAGGGGACACCATATTGGAAGCACAAATAGGCCGGAAAGGCAATTTGCTGTCATGGCTAACAGCTGCCGGTGGTGTTAAGGGTGTGAGCGAGCGAGTGAATCAGAGCTAAAATAAAATGTAGCTCCAAGCCTCCTCCACCGTGCGCTTCCAAAGGAGGTGGAGAGGTGACGTACCCTCACACAGGCCCGACTCAGCACAACAGATGGGCAGAGACAGCGAGAGAGGTGCGGGAGACAAAACAAAAGCCCAATGCGACTGAGTGTGCCTGTAGGAATCCAAATAAGCTAATGCTGTTTTCCTAGCATGTGAAGTCTGTGATTGTGCTTCACATGTTGTCTTCTCCACTTCTCCACCATCAGCTTGTCAGGTCACATTCGGCCTGGGTGACAACCACGCCTCGTTTCCACCAAACCACACCGTTCACTTTGGTACTGTACGCGTTTTACTCTTTTATTTTCAAAGCTCCAAAATATGGTGGCAGAGTGGTTAGCGGGTTGGCCACGCTGTCAGGAGATCTGGGTTTGTACCTCTGTGTGGCGTTTGCATGTTCCCTCCATGCATGATGTATTGTGCAAAAACCAAGACAGGAACAACATCAAATTTAAAGCACGAAACGAATACAGACCCACCATCCACCAGCACCATCCGACCTGTCTTCCAGAGAGGCCGCGCCCCGAACAAACACACACTAGCACTCGATGAGGTCATCAAATCTTACGTTTATGCATTCCCACATAGTATCAGCATTTGGGAGCAAATATGAGGTGAAAGGAAAAGGGTAAAATACAGTATAGTAGTCCATCTGCACAGCTCGGGACAACGTTGGTGTGCCATAATTCAAGGTGTGTTCAAGGACCCTAAAAGTGGGACAAAACGCAGCTCGCATTAAACATGCAAAAACTGGGGGATTTCTACATGTATATTATTTTTTTAAATCAAATAGTGGCCCATATTTCCAAAATGATATCGTAGTTGCTATCAAATCGTTTACCACAAAGAGATTTACATCCTTACTAATTATAGATAAAAACGTATTTCTATCTGCGATTAATGCAAAGTATAGACAAAATGTGATTAATCACGATTAACACTACTTTGAATGTGAGTGTTTGTCTGTATGTGACCTGCAATTGACTGCCGACCAGTCCAGGGTGGACCCCGCCTCTCGCCCAAAGTCAGCTAGGATAGGCTCCAGCATTCCCCCATGACCCCAACGAGGACCAGCAGCATAGAAAATGAATGAATTAATGAATGAATATGAATTAATCATCCTGTTTCCTGGTCGAATATGGCTTATATAAAAAAAAAGCATATTTCAG
Organism: Dunckerocampus dactyliophorus; assembly: GCF_027744805.1. Classification (NCBI taxonomy): domain Eukaryota; kingdom Metazoa; phylum Chordata; class Actinopteri; order Syngnathiformes; family Syngnathidae; genus Dunckerocampus; species Dunckerocampus dactyliophorus. The sequence goes on from NC_072824.1 coordinate 32,663,336, forward strand.
CAAATGTTATGTATTTTTTGCCCAAATTAAACATTATGTAAATGAACGTAATTAACGTAATTAAATTGTACGTAAAATTTGCTTAAATATGCATATTTTTTGACAATAGGCCGTACTCCAAACCACCACACAGCATGATATATCCATCTATCCATTTTCTATGCTGCTTCATCCTCATTAGGGTCACGGGGGTATGCTGGAGCCTATCCCAGCTGACTTCGAGCGACAGGCGGGGTCCACCCTGGACTGGTGGCCAGCCAATGGCAGGGCACATAAAGACAAACAAGCATTGACTCACATTCACCCCTATGGACAATTTAGACTAGCCAATGAAGCTAACATTAATGAATAAATTTTGGAAAAAACAATGATAGAGTGAAGCTGCAAAATTTGAAGCGCAAAGTTACTGAAAACGTTTCTGTTCCCCAGTGGGGGCACGGCAGAAAAGAATTGACAACTGCTGCTGTACACCGAAAACTGACTATTCAAAGTACAAATTAGTATTTGCGGGCAACAAACCCAGCGAGCTCTCATGACTGCCACCTGCTGTTCAAAGTCAAATAAGCAGTTTTGTTTTATGACAAAAAAAGAAAAAGATAGCATTTTTGGCCCATGTTGAGCTCTCATTTGAATGAATATCTGTACTACTACTAATCCATAGTACGCCCTGGGCTTCCCCCATTGGGACACAAAGACATCTGCTTAGCCATACTAAACCACTAAACCACTACACTACACCACACTACACTACACCATACCACACCACACCACACTACACTACACTACACTACATCATACCACACCACACTACACCACACTACACCACACCACACTACCACACCATACCACACCACACCACACTACACTACACTACATCATACCACACCACACTACACCACACTACACCACACCACACTACACCACACCACACTACACCATACCACACCACACTACACTACACTACACCATATCACACCACACTACCACACCACACTACACCACACCACACCACACCACACTATACCACACCACACTACACCATACCACACTACACCATACCACACTACACCACACCACACTACACCATACCACACTACACCATACCACACCACACCATACCACACCACACTACACCATACCACACTACACCACACCACACTACACCACACCACACCATACCACACCACACTACACCATACCACATTACACTACACCACACCACACTACACCATACCACACCACACCACACCACACTACACTACAAATGAACCTCCTCTGTTTGCCATTACATTTCAATACCACAACGCATGGAGATGTGGTGACGCAGCAGCGACGGGCGGGTGAAAGAAGGTATGGAAGGGACGGAAGAAAAGCATAATCACAGAAGGAAAACAGTCATCCAGAGGAGATGACGAGAAAGGGCAAGAGGAGGCGAGGAAGGGAGGGAGGAAAATACCGGTTTTGGAAGCGAGAGGACCACTGGCCGACTGAGATGGATGTGTAAACAAACACTGCCGATGGGGGGAGTGGAGAGCGATACGAAGAGAATGGCACAGCCACAGAGTGAGACAACAAGCCCCGACCCCGTGTTTAAGGCCACAACAGCAAGGAAGAGTGAACCAGAGAAAAGGGACTGGGGGGAGACACGTTCAGAGACGGATGGAGAGAGGAAACGGGCCCTGTGACATGGAGAACCAGATAAAGTGGAGCGTGACATTCAAGAATGGTACAAGGACTTTTGATGCATGTCGCCTGTTGACCGCAGAGAGACGGAGGGTGTTGAGGAATGGCTCGGGTACACCCGAAAACAAACTTTTACTTTATTGGCTCCCTGGGGAAAATAGTTGTTCCATTTTATCGTCTGGCTTAATATGAAATGACTGACAATATTTCTAATTATTATTAATAATCATTCAATCCCGGCCTTTTCCCAAAAGACAACCCCTTCCATACCGGCCGTCTTACACCAGTTTGACTGATTTTTCAAGGCGCACAGAACATTGTGTTCTATGGCTGTATAAACATGGAACCTGCCAAAAGAAAGATTAGGCTTTCTACCGTTTTCTGTTCTTTAGTGAAGAGCAGTAGAACGTACAGCAGCTCAGTTTCAGGAAAATATCAGTTGCCACCTCCAAAAAGGGAGAAAACAAGCTCATTGTGAAAAGACACAAACTTTCACTTTGACATAAATATTCTTTGCACTTCTGCCACCTAGTGGCCGTTTTTGTGGGACTGAAATTGCTCTGAAGCAGTTGGTGAGCAGTTGCATCATCTTGCATCAAAGACGTAGAAATGTGTTTTTGCCATCAGGCGTTTGGGTTTATAAAAACTACATCCTTGGTACTGAATGAGTTAAATGTTCCCACGTACCGATGCACTTTGCTCACGTACCACAAGAGGTACGCGTACCCCTGCTGGGAATCCCTGTGATTGAATTGTTGAGTAACGTGCTGTGATGCTATCCTCTTATCATTCATCTCCACATCCTCTAAATAAGCAAGCATAGAGTACAGTGCACTACATGTTCTTGGGATGAAAGAGGAAATACCCGCAGAAAACCTACGCACACACGCAACACGTGAAAAGTCCACACAGTGACGCTCCAACGAAGACTGAAACCTTGCTCTCCTGACTGTGAGGCTGACACGCAAACCACATTTGCAGATTTGTTCCTCAAACTTGACAACTATTTCTGAAATGGTCTCGCCATAACTTTTTGGCACTCTGATCTGCTTATTCCAGCTCAGATTGAAAGAAGAGTGAAGCTCCATGGTCAAACACACTCAGCTTGGGGAGGCGGGTCGGCAAATTCAAGCAAAATAAAGTCTTGACGGTCATAAGTAGGGGCGGGAACCTCTGGGTTCCTCACGATACGCGATACAAGGCTCACGATAACGATTATCTCACAATACGGCGATACAGCAATTATCGATATATTGGTCAGGAAATCAATCTACGATAATCTGCGATACTACTGTTAAAAGAGAAAAACAGATATTTTCAAATGAGAAAAAAAAACATGTTTATTTGGCACCATCACTTTAACACGTAGTGCAGCATTCCTGTAAACAAATGTCTTCTTAAGACACTTTTAGTGTAATATTCCTGTAAACAAATGTCCTCTTAAGACACTTTTAGTGTAATATTCCTGCAAACAAATGTCCTCTTAAGACACTTTTAGTGTAATATTCCTGTAAACAAATGTCCTCTTAAGACACTTTTAGTGTAATATTCCTGTAAACAAATGTCTTCTTAAGACACTTTTAGTGTAATATTCCTGCAAACAAATGTCCTCTTAAGACACTTTTAGTGTAATATTCCTGTAAACAAATGTCCTCTTAAGACACTTTTAGTGTAATATTCCTGCAAACAAATGTCTTCTTAAGACACTTTTAGTGTAATATTCCTGTAAACAAATGTCTTCTTAAGACACTTTTAGTGTAATATTCCTGCAAACAAATGTCCTCTTAAGACACTTTTAGTGTAATATTCCTGCAAACAAATGTCCTCTTAAGACACTTTTAGTGTAATATTCCTGTAAACAAATGTCTTCTTAAGACACTTTTAGTGTAATATTCCTGTAAACAAATGTCCTCTTAAGACACTTTTAGTGTAATATTCCTGTAAACAAATGTCCTCTTAAGACACTTTTAGTGTAATATTCCTGCAAACAAATGTCCTCTTAAGACACTTTTAGTGTAATATTCCTGCAAACAAATGTCCTCTTAAGACACTTTTAGTGTAATATTCCTGCAAACAAATGTCCTCTTAAGACACTTTTAGTGTAATATTCCTGCAAACAAATGTCTTCTTAAGACACTTTTAGTGTAATATTCCTGTAAACAAATGTCCTCTTAAGACACTTTTAGTGTAATATTCCTGCAAACAAATGTCCTCTTAAGACACTTTTAGTGTAATATTCCTGCAAACAAATGTCCTCTTAAGACACTTTTAGTGTAATATTCCTGTAAACAAATGTCCTCTTAAGACACTTTTAGTGTAATATTCCTGTAAACAAATGTCTTCTTAAGACACTTTTAGTGTAATATTCCTGTAAACAAATGTCCTCTTAAGACACTTTTAGTGTAATATTCCTGTAAACAAATGTCCTCTTAAGACACTTTTAGTGTAATATTCCTGTAAACAAATGTCCTCTTAAGACACTTTTAGTGTAATATTCCTGCAAACAAATGTCCTCTTAAGACACTTTTAGTGTAATATTCCTGCAAACAAATGTCTTCTTAAGACACTTTTAGTGTAATATTCCTGCAAACAAATGTCCTCTTAAGACACTTTTAGTGTAATATTCCTGTAAACAAATGTCCTCTTAAGACACTTTTAGTGTAATATTCCTGTAAACAAATGTCCTCTTAAGACACTTTTAGTGTAATATTCCTGTAAACAAATGTCCTCTTAAGACACTTTTAGTGTAATATTCCTGTAAACAAATGTCCTCTTAAGACACTTTTAGTGTAATATTCCTGCAAACAAATGTCCTCTTAAGACACTTTTAGTGTAATATTCCTGTAAACAAATGTCCTCTTAAGACACTTTTAGTGTAATATTCCTGTAAACAAATGTCCTCTTAAGACACTTTTAGTGTAATATTCCTGTAAACAAATGTCCTCTTAAGACACTTTTAGTGTAATATTCCTGCAAACAAGTGAGTGTCTTTCCAACACAGTCACTATTGTAGTGCAGCATTTCAGTAACACACCTGTAGCTTATTGTACAAACGGTGACATCATTTCTGCGTAACACTGCTGTAAAGTGCAAACTTACTGCACATTTTGAGGGAAGCAACTAAATTTAATAAACAAGCTTTTGGTGAGATCTTTTCGACTTGATATTTCGTAGCGTGGTTCCAAAGTACGCATCAAAAAGCGAAACCCATCATTCTCGACAAAGCTGTACGGCCGCAGATCCTTGCAAACGTACACAGATGTGCTGTGAGTGGTCGACTTTGACCTGGGGGAGTTGAAAGGGAGTTTTGCTTGAAGCACAGCCCCCACGGTGGTCTGGCCACGGCTTTTTGGCTTACTAGCTGTGGGTGATGGCGCTGCAAGTGGCTGCGCATATTCGTCGTGTTTCCAGAATACGTAACTTTTGTGAAACGGTTCTTGCGTGCAGCAAAGTCCTTCTCCAGCTTTGTTCCACCATCAGTGATGTCAAACCCCAAATGCATCCACACTTTCGACTTGTAGGCTGCCGGTGCCTCTTTCAACCGTTTTCCGCTCGTGTCCGCCATGTTCTCTCTTGTCGTGTGTTCACTTCGCTTGCCGACTTCCAGCGACTTTTCCGCCGCTCCCGCGAGGCGGCCACCCGAGTGGACCGCCAAGGAGTTGCGCAAAAGGAACTAATAATGAGTGAGGCAGTTTATAGCGAACGTGTGTAAATCTAAATTATCAAGCGCATATCGCTAATCGATCAGGAGATAAAATATCACAATATATCGCCATATCGAGATATTGTCACACTCCAAGGTTCCGTGCTGTTGACTGTCATGCATATCATGCTTGTTCTCCTTATTGTTATTCTTCATTAATAAAACATATCATTAGTCATTAATACACTGATTTGCTTCATCGCACAAAGTTGAGATGGAGATGTTTTGGTGAGATAGAGCTCGGAAGCCGTTATGTTGGCTTCAAACGGGTTCCACTGTAATGAGCTACATGGGATTGGTTTTAGCATCTTTGATGTATCAAGGTGACCCCTGCACCCTTCTACTTCTCTGCATGCGGGCCTTGCACCGCTCACCTAAGGAGAGGTTGAGTCACCGTTTCCACTGTCATCCCAAACCTGCATCACACGTCACAAAGCCACACCAACACAGTGTTACGTTTGCAATTGTAAAATGAGCCCCCACGCGACAGAACAGAGAACAACCGATCACTTGCAGTCGGGCGAGGTGGGCCACGTGTCAGGAGCGTGGCGCCCGGCAAGACGCTACTTTACTGATGGCGTACACACGCTGCAGTTAATGGTTACTGGTGGATTTGAGCACGAGCGAAGGGGGCGAAATGAAAGAGAGGGGTTAAGTCGTTGAGTATGAAGGGATTAAGACCTCAGAGGAAGAGAGGAGACGGAACGAAAGTAGAGCAGTAAATGACTCAGCCGGCGTGTTAAGTGTTGAACTGTGCCACACTGCTGTTAGTGAGCGATAAGAAACTCTACAGAGGCCACCATGAAGCTAATGCCACCACTTGCTTGATTTGCTTTCTACGTTGACGGTTGTCTGTACCTCCAGAGATGTTGGAAACAACCAGCATGTTCCTCTACAACGGGGATGTCCACATTTTTTCCGCGAGGGCCGCATGCAGAAAAAACTTTGATACATTTTATGCGTCTTCTAGACCAGAGTGGTCAACCATTCACACCCACGAGATGTTCCAACAGAGACATGAAGCCAGATCTCCTGACTTTGAGGCCAACATGCTAACCGCTAGGCCCAACAGCAATCCAGCGTAGGTCAATATATGCTAAGCTATCTGAACAAAACAAATAGATGCTGGCAGTGGCGTACAGTCAGGGCCAGCAAAGCCTTCTCTGCTGGCGTAACCGCCATCAGAAGCACCGACCTACATTTACAACTTCAACTCTAGCATTTGTTCCATGAAATCGTATTGCGACAGTCTATTTTCTCCATTTCGTAACGTGTCTCGAGGCTGCACTGCTTCCAGCAGTGTGTGTGTGTGTGTGTGTTAGATGTTTTCGTCCAATCAGATTTCAGCTTCTATGTGTTGCCATATCAATGTAATCTACCCAGGGCCTTCAGAATCAGGAGTGCTAATCCATGTAACATAGGTCTGTTTTTAACCAATCAAATTTCAGATTGGCCTCAGAGGGCCGTCTAGCTGGCCTACAACAACGAAAGCATTTTTCGGCTGTCGTCTGATTGGTTGAGCAGCGCAAAACTGTTGTTTGGTTCCACCCACGATGGCTGACTGAGGAGGACAAATGGTGAGTTGTGTGCTTGTCTCATGTTTTAACATAAATATAGATTCTGAAGTGCCCCAGATGAAGTTGTAGTGTAGAGGTTTGGAGTTGTCTGACGGCTTTGTCACCGAGCCGTTCCGTTTATACTCGTTACATTTGGCTGAGCGCCGAGAAGTTATTAATGCTTGAAGCTACTAGCAGAAATGAAAATCAGCTTTATTGATTACGATGTATTCCAAGATAAAGAGTTAAGTGGGCATCTTGCTTTACTAAGAATGGCACAGGCGTTTGGCACAGGGGCCCGGGGGTTTAAATCCCTGTCAAGGTGAATGGCAACGGATCACAATGAATATTATTTTCTTTTTCCTTAACAGTCCTGGCCCTCACAGTGTCTGTTAGTGTAATATTTCGTAAGATGGTATTACAGGGGGCTACCCATCTTATTACTAATTCATTGAATATTCTCAATGTACCGAGGTGCCAACGCACTTTGGACGCCCCTGCTCTGCAAACAGATGAGTTATCAGAAACAATTGACCCTTGGTATTGACGAGTTCCACTTTCCCGCGTGCTCATGCATGCGTGTGCGCGAGTATGCGTTTGTCCTGTGAGACTAATAGCATGTCTTCAGGTTGTGCTGCAGACAAATCAATGACAAGAAAACCTTTCCACCTGAGAAAACCAATGACTGTGCATGCGGAAACACAGCTGTGTGTGTTTGTTCAGCATTTGACACGTCCGCAAACACAGATGTCAATGAAATATGCAGAACATCTCTTATTTGCAACTTTGTCTTTCAACCTGGAGGTGATGATTAGTGTTGGCTAATGGTGGCCGAGGTAGGCTAATGGGTCAGAGACCAGAGTGCGTCATTCCTGCTGAGCCTGATTGTGGGTTGGGTGAGAGCGGCATATCGTCGTGTTGTTAGCCTTGCTCATTGACCACACAGAGATCAATACTCAGAGCAGCCCGAGGACAGTCGGAAATACACAACAAAGACACAAGCGGCCTGAATGCTATCGCGTGCATAGACATTATGCTGTGGACAAACATGCAGGAAGACAAATCAGCACACACACGTCGGCAAACAGCCTGTGGTCTCAAGAACATTAATGATTCGACCATTAGGAGGGAGACATGAATCAGTGGTAATGGCTGCTAGGGAGGGACTGTATTGATGAATTGTAAAACATGCGCACACACACACACACACACACACACACACACACTAAATGGCAGGGCTAAAAATGCAGTTAGAGTCACCCCCCCAAAAGGTTGGCCTTCAAAATGATGAAAGGAAAACATGACATGCTGTCCTCGGACGGGAAGTGACGGCGCCCCAGCAACGCGTGTTAGGGGCTACTGTGCCTGTTGTGAGCTCATTCAAACCTGCAATACAAGCCTGGTGCTTGTGTGTCCCACCAAACATGACAGAGGTGGTTCTCAATTATTTCCTGTCATGCACCCCACTGGGGGTCAGAAATGGTTTTGCAGCCAGTATTTGAAATACTATTGAGAGACTGATAATAGCGATGAATTCACCTGTACTGTTCAGACGGAACTCCGCACTGAAACCAGCGAAATCAACAAAATGGGGAGCAGTGAAGCATACCAGCAGACTGAAGAGTCGACTCACGTGCCGAGTACGACAAATTCATGCATGTTAGCAGGTTTGCGCTAATATTGACAGTCCCCCCGGCTTCTCACACCCCGACAGTTCACCACGCCCCCGCAGGTGGCCCGCCCTGCTATTTGAGAAGCAACGCATGACACCCGTGGTGTCAGTGGAGAATACGACAGTACATATCATCAGGTCTTTGAATACGTCTTCTGAATACCTTAGATTTGTGTTTTACGTCATTTAGCCATTTTTATGATGGAAAATGCTTCATTTAGGCAAAAGATATGTAAAATGTGCGTAAATATGCATCTTTTTGACTAATAATGGGCCGTATTGAACCACCAACAGCATGATTATCAATTTACATATGTTTGAAAAACTGTGCTGGAGTGAAGACGCAAGATTTGAAGCACAAAGTGGCGAGGGACCACCGTACACACAAAATAACAGCACAACACACACGGGAGGAGCGACTGGTGCCAAGCCGCTTTGTCCCGTCTCGCTCTGTTTTTGCTGGGGTCCTGATTCTTGGCGGCGTGTAGTTTAGCAGGATTACCAGGGTTGGTCAAAACAGTCATCTTTATGGTCTCGTGTCTTAATGCAGTGGCCTCTGAAGGTATGAAGGTCATGACCCTTACAGCGAAGATAAGAGACTGTCAGCACAGACGCCTGACACTCAGGATAGGACAGCAGGACAAGATACCATTCATCCATTATTACATACCTTATTGCAAATTCGGTACACAGTGGTCCCTCGCTATATCACGGTTCGGTTATCACTCCCTCGCTATATCACCGTCTGTCAAAAACGAATTAATTAATAAATGATCCCTGTTTCGTGGTTGAATATGGCCTATTATTAGTAAAAAAAATGCATATTTCAGCAAAGTGTACTTATTCTTGGCCTAAATTAAGCATTTTCAAGCATAAAAATGGCTAAATGATCTAAATCAACTAAAATACAAATCCATAACTACGATATCGAATCCTACTTTGTGGAAATTCACTGATCGGGAACCAAATAACCCCAATAAACAAGGGATCACTGTGCACGAGGTCCCCGTGGTTATGAACATGCTCCCATGAATTCATTTCAAACGTAACTGCGGTCCGTAAACATGTGACACGTTGGAGAATGCACAGGAGCGCAGTGTGTGCTTCGTGCCAAGCGGAGGAATAACATGTTTTGCACTTCACTGTGTCTCCCAACCGGCGGTGCGTCAAAGAAAAGGAAAGCCATCACCGTGGAAATAAAAACGAACATCAGAAAAAACTCGAGAGAGAGCTGTCAGTCAGGATGATGACGATGGAATGCTAATGAATGCTAGAGGGGTCATGGATTCCATGCACTGTTACAAGGAGATCGGGGATAAAAAGAGGTGGTGAAGCTTCCCGACTAGAATGTCTGGACAGTAGAAAGGCCTGCAAGACGACCACAGAGACACAAGTAGGGAGCTTTATGACTGTTTGATTGGATTCTTGTATTTCATTTTGCATGAGTGTACAGTATTTTAGGTGTACTTCATGTGTTGTGTGTACAGTGTGAGTGGCGTAGGAGTTCATCCAGACATCACCGCAGCTCGTTCGGAAGCCAAGAACCACCAGTGTTAATGGCACCATCACCATCACACTACAATCGTGGGGCACTTTGTGTGCGTGGCTGAGGGGAGGTGGGGGGATACAACTTAGTTTTCCACCAAAAATGACGTTTATTTCAGGCTGATTTGAAAAGGGTGAGAGCAGCAAGAACGGGATCCGTAGGTGTAATGAGAGGGGAGCACGAGGAGGAACGGAAACTAAGCCTCTAAATTTAGCCCGATGCGACATTCCAGAGAAGAATAATACGGTTTCCTCCTGCTGCTCATGCTGTTGGAGCAGGACAGTGAGGGGCAGCCGTAAAGATGATCCCATACGCATCACAACAGGCCTTAACTACATCACGACAAAGTCACACAAATGCTTCTCAGGGAAAGTCTTGTTGGACGCTCAACATTTGCCGCAGAGTCGCAGCGGGTCCGTAAGGAACCAGCCTTCAGACAGAGAACGGGGCAGGTTTCTGAAGAGAGGAATGTTGTAACATCGGGGGTAGGAGAAAAAGAAGAATAGAACACAACAAAGTCACTCCATTCTATTCGGTGTTTCCCCTCGGGTGACATCTTTGGTGCACATGCCAAATGTATTACTTTTATGGGATTTTGATCAATGCAGTAAACTGCAGTGGAACCCCGGCTAGCGTTGTTTGGTTGTTTTTCGGTTAACGTCGAGAGTTTAGGCCAAAATTCTGCCTCGGTTTGCATACATTTTACAATCTGGTGCACATGTGGTCATGTTATTAACACACGGCACGAGTCCACTTGTGCTCTTCATGTATTTTTATCACAAAATGTCCTCGTTAGCAGCTAGGAAGCGGAAGTCAGCTCCGTCGCCCGTCTATGATGTCATCAGTGGTTGACTTTGTAGTTCTTTGCCAACTAGCACAGCTACAACACACACAAGTCACAAACATGTTAGCACAAAACATGTTCTTATGGTTTTACACACATAAAACAAGCTTAAATGCATATACGTGACGAACGAAAGGGATAAATGAACATTTAAGGTTAGTGTTACCTTCACTGAAGACACAATGTGGCGGCAAGAGCAGCACAGACACCACCTTCGTGTTTTGCAATGAGCTATTTCATGAATTGTTCACCTTCTTTATCAAAATGCTGCCACTTGCAACTTTCTTTGGCTCCATTGTGGGTTACACTGCCCAATGGCAACAAGGAGAGCCTTGTGGTTTCCAAGTATCTTCGAACTACAGAGACAACCGCTGGTGACATCAAAATCGGGCGATGGAGCTGTGGGACAGTAAAAAAAAGTAAAAGAAATTCTTGTCCTGCGTTTTATTTTGAATAAAATCGTGGTCGACAAATTAAAAGCAACAACTCAAAAATCATTCAACGATCTTAAAACGTTTCACGTAAAAAGGATCGGTATCAGCGATACTGGACTTGGAATTCACTTGGTATCGGTCCACGGCCCACCTCTAATGGAGGCAAAGCCACAGAATTGTTGTTGCTTCTTTAATGAACTACTAATCTCATGTGAAACCTTCAAAGTTCTTTATCAAATTGCAACATCAGGGCAAAAAATAAATGTCTCATGCCTTGTGTACAGTGTGCAGTCCTGACGCCTGAGGAGTGTGAAAATGTAAACAGGAAAGCCAGACAGAGGAATAATGACACCAGAGAGCCGGGGAAAGGGAGGACACGTTTCTGCAATCTCAGCAAGAACTGTTTGTGCTGTTCCAGACGGCTGACATAGCGAGGCTGGCGTTCATGAGTGATGGCGGCGGTAAAGCCGGAAGCAATCCGAGCCATTTGTTGGGAAAGTTCTAAGAGATGCTAAAGCAGGGGTCTCCAACTCCACTGGGGGCTGCTAGAGGTCGAGTCTGTGTTACAAGTATGCAGTCCGGAATCACGCGTCAACCATGTGACCAATTACCGCACGTGTCAAACTCAGGCCAACAGGGCCCTTTTCTAAAATAGCAGACCTCAGCTTGCAAGATCTGCATAATCGAGCCACTTTTCTGAAATCAACCCCCCCTTTGCCGTGACAAGATCACAAGGGGCCACGGTCTTAGGGGCTATCCACAAGGAAACGTTTTCAGGTCAAAACGGCAAAGTATTTTATTGTTTCATCCTTCCACCCACACGGAAACGGCGTTCCGGGTGCCCTGAAACAATGTTTTTTTAAAACGGCTTCCAAAGTGTGGAAATCTGAAAACGCCAGCTTGTCGTTTGGTAATTAGCCTAGAATTTCACACTACAGTTGACCATTTTCAAATAAAAGCAAGTGGCTGCATTGGGCTGGAAGTGCTAATACACAGCCTAATGTGAGGCGTTGTTCAGCTGATACAGGATGCCTTTAGAAAACATCTTAGCGATTGAAACGCTCTGTCTGCAGCCACTGAGTATTTGCAAACAGCTCAAAAACAAATGCTGAAGCCAACATTAAAAGTGAAAGAAACGTTGACTACAAAGAAGTAAGAAATAATCCAAACATGCATCACGTTACCAGGCTTAATACAAGGGACGCACTACATTTTATGTAACAATGCGGCTCCTTTCAAAACATGCAATTTATCAAATCACAACTAAATACATGCCTTGGAACATTTTCATGATGATTCTAATGACGACATGAACTTGTGAATGTATGAGTCCTGTAAATCCTGCATGGAAGTATGAAGTGAAGTGGAAGGCAGTGTATATCTGCACATATCTTTATTTCACTTTAAAACACCAAAACAGCACTGGGGGGGATGGGGCGGGGAGCAGCACAGAGAGGAACATAGAACGGAGAGACAGAATCTCCGCAAAAAAAAAGTTCATATATCAGATATACTGTATCTTCACCGATATTGATTAATCGGTGATACGTCTGGATCGCTCGATCTACGTTCCTACCCTCCCCTGTGGCCATGAGCTTTGGGGAGTGGCCGAAAGGACAAGATAGCGGCCCTCGGGGAAGACCCAGGACACGTTGGAGAGACTATGTCTCTCAACTGGCCTGGGAACGCCTCGGGATGGACGAGCTGGATGAAGTAGCCGGGGAGAAGGAAGTCTGGGCTTCCCTGCTTAGGCTGCTGCCCCCGCGACCCCACCTTGGATAATTGGATAATTGGATGGATGGATGGATGGATGGATGGATGGATGGATGGATGGATGGATGGGTGGATGGGTCAGAATCGTCCCACTGTTAAATCAGTCAGCCTCCAGCCTCCATGTTTGCTTGACAAACACGAGCCAACATGAACATGCATGAACCAACAGAAGAAAACCCACTCAGCACCAGAACGCCAAGAAAAGCTGAAGAACACCCAGCGGACGAAGTGAGATATCTGAGATATGTTTCTTACTTTATTCTGTCATAACTAAGGCAGCTGAAGGAATATATTAGGAATGTGTTTGCATGCTAATACACACACACACACACACACACGCTACCACAGACATACGCTAGATGGGGGGTGGGCGGGCCACACCGGGTTAAAAGATTGGGTGGAGGGACCGTATATATATAGGCGGCATCAAACAGAACAGCATACTTGCTCACGGTGCAAAAACACAAGACATCCACAGCAAGTTAACACATCACATAAATCAGCAGCTAAGCGCTAAACATAACACAAACCTTAAAACTGTTATTTCCAAATGCCTGCAAGGCATGCTGGGTAGTCCAGATGCAACGATGAACAATAAAACATTGGATGTCGTGAGTATTTGAACTCCTCCTCAACATATTTTGCAATCTAGCAAAAATGCGACAAACATGGCAAACTGTACCGCCGACTACCCAGCATGCCTTGCGGCGGGAATAAATGGGTGTTTTTTTGGCATTGGGTATTGCATGGGTACAGTTTACTTTGTGCGTCATGTGTTGACGTGTCGTGTTGTTTGGGTGCCTTTTTTGTACAAGCTACAGATTGCACTATTTTGGCGACTGAAGCGTGCCACAACAGCACTGCAAGTCATGTTGCTACAGTTTCCATGTTAAAGGTTTTAAAAAAAAGAATTTGGAAATGCCTGATGGGCCAGATTAAGACGCCTGGCAGGCCTCATGTGGCCCGCGGGCCACAGTTTGCGCACCTCTACACTAGTTAAGATGCATATACTGACCCCCTGCCATATTTCTGCATGCTACCAACCCTAATGCAAATCCAACCCCACTTGGCCCTGTGTGAAAGAGTGATTGACTCCCCCCCCCCGTTAAAACATTACTGTAAGTGAGATGAATTGAGATCCATCAGTGTGGAAAAGGTTACAAAGCCATTTGTAAAGCTTTGGACTCCGGCTGATGCTGTGGCATGACCTTCATGCTGGAAAAGCCTCCAATGTGGCTGAATGACAACAATTCTGCTAAATTCCTCCCCAGCGCTGGAAGAGACTCATTGCAAGTTATGACAAACACTTGATTGCAGTTGTTGCTGCTAAGGGGGGGCCAACCACTTATTAGCTTTAGGGGGAAATCACTTTTTCACACAGGGACATGTAGCTTTGATGTTTCATTTACAAACTGCGTGTTGTGTTCTTGTGTTGTCACTGATATTGAAATCATGCTGTGTTGATAATCTCACTGTCGTGCTCTGTGAGACACACAAGCACCAGACTTGATCGACTTTTATTGCAGATTTGAATGATCTCACAGCAGGTGCAGTAACCCTTAACACAGGCTAGTGTAGCGGCCGTTACCAAGCGAAAACTAAACTCTGAACCCTTGACGTCACTTCCTGTCCACCACGTGACTCAGCTCCCCTCGCACCGCAACACATTTACACAACACACACGGGCACGAGCCTTATTTGTGTCTGTTATTATGTCTACTATATTGGGTAATAGGAGTGTCAAGGTGACTCTAGGGGTGTTATTTCATGTCTAGAGGGCTCTAATCATGTTCAAAACCGTATTTAAAAGGTTGTAAACTGGTCTTCTATGCTCTGCCTACAAAAATATTCCATTTCTCAGTAAGGAATCCAGCTTGGCGGAAATTCACTTATTACAGTTGGGTCTGGAACCAATTAACCTCGATAAACGAGGGATCACTGTGATAGTAACATGGGGGGTGGGTAGTAGTACATGTAGACAAACAACCCCACCCCTCCTTATCGCCGCTCTGTTGTGTTTTCCATAGGGGCCAAGTGTCGCCTACACGGAGGCCACAGAGAGATTTAGCTCCTCCACGCTGCTTGTCAGGAGAAAGTGGGACAGAGCGAAGGATAGATGGAAGACAGGGACGGAGGGGAAGTCTGCGATGGGCAAGGTCGTGTAACTATGGAGATTTGATAGCGACATGACGTCCAAGGTGACTGTTGTGGCTAACAGTGACGCACACATCAAGGTCTCAAGTTCAGAGCGTAAAAGACAGGCTGGAGGGTCGGACTGGAGAAATAAAAAAAGAGTGATAGATGAAAAATGAGACAGATTTGCCACGAAGGAGAGCGGGGAGCTGCAGCAGCCCCCACTGGCAGATTACGGAGTGACGTCGTGTTATCATTTCTCTGATAGGCGCTCTGCCACGGGGGTGGAGGAGGAGGAGGCGGGGAGGGTGGCGGTAACTGAAAAAGGGGAGGGGTGACAGGTCTCATTGCTGGAAAAATGGCCTAATGGCAAAGGAAAGGGAGGGAGAGCGAGGCGGAGATAGAGACGTGGTGCCGCACAAAGGACAAAAGACGGAGCAGACACAAAGAGACACGGGAGGGCAAGGCAGCGAGGAAGACGACTTCTTCGGAGACGCTATCTGACGGCGAGGCAAAAGTCCTGAAGGAACTCAAAAAATGAAATCCGGAAGGAAAGAAACATAAACGAGGTTCACAAAACACAGCACCCGCACGCGTCGGGAACCATCTTCAGTCAGGCAGCTGTTCCATTAGCGGCCGCCATTGTGTCTAATTACATCCTGGTCTCCTCAGACAAACACACACAAAGAGCATACGTGCGTGTCAACACACAGTTGTTTGCCTCCCCAGTCAAGCGTAACATCCCGACCGTGCAGGCTAACCAGGGAAGGAACGTGGAGCGACAAACCCAGTGTGTGTGTGTGTGTGTGTGTGTGCGTGTGTGTGCACATGTTAATCACACTGTCATGTGCACTCCTTTATACCCCCACCCCCCATACAAGAACCCATATTGAAGAAATGACACTTTAGACACACGCGCACACACACCACACACACACACACACCACACACACACACACACACACACCTCCCCCACACGGCTTTTGAGGAGACGATCAGAGGCGTTGTGAAATACCAAACATACCAGAGGAGCCACATGAGAGGGAAAAAGGCAGCATCTGAGGATCCTCAAAAGACACACTCCAACGTGGAGATGCACAGCTTGCGGTTTTTACAAGAATGAGACTTTTCACACACACACACGCACACACACACACACACACACAGGCGTGCAGACTTCCTCCCCAATCAAGTCAGTGTTGTAGCATTTGGTACGAAGCCCCCCTGGTACTCCTGGACAATGGCGAGACAGGAGAGCTTAGGTTGTATGCTAGCATCTTCTCCGCGCAAAAAGCACAGTGTTGTGTATCACAAGGTCAACACAGCAGGAAGCGTGTGCTGCACACCAGACTATGAAAAATGAGCAGTGTGCGTGTAGTAGTGTCGACAGTTACGCACGCTGCCGCTGATCTTTTTTCATAGTGTGGCGTGTAGATCCACATCTGCATAGACATTTGGATTCTTGTGTGCTGTTATGGTCCACACTTTGCTGCTGGGAAACGTCACTCTTGCTTGACGAATAAAGGCTTATTTTATTCCATCCGCTACAACACCCCTTTGGAAACACCGCCCATGTCGTCTACAATGTGCTAGCAGCGCGGCTACCAGTCAAGACGACAAGAAGGTAGAGTTGAGCTCCCCACCGTGTGGTCTGGAAAGGCACCGCTGACCGGGACTGACCTGACTGACCTGTGCTGTGCTTTCCAGGTAGCTGCATGGCTTCCTAGACAGCGTGACATCATCACCGGCTCTCGCAGCTCATGAGCAACATGACACACTAAACAGGGCAACATTCTTGCTACGACTAACATGAATATTACCACATTTTCCTGACAACCAGTCACACTTTTTCACAGTTTGGCTGGTAGTCAGGTGCAACGTATACACCCAAATACGTTTATATACAGTGGAACCTTGGCTAGCCTCATTAATCCGTTCATCTAACCCACAGGTGGCAAACTCAAGGCCCGGGGGCCGGATTTATACTATTGTAAAATGATATTATTTATACTATTGTATTTTTATACGTATGCTGTATTTTTTTTTTACTTAATATAAATATATTCTTTCTTGCCCCCACTTTCGAAAATTCGGCATACTGGCTCGTTGGTGTTGATGGGCTCAGCTTCTTCATTATTAGCATTCCCACACGGGGGCTGTTTGCAGTCATCTTTTTTCCTCCTAATTCCTACTACCTTGCATTGCTTCACGCTTTTGCTGTGTGTATGCTAGCAGCCCCGCCTCCCCCCGCTGAGACAAAGCAACTGACAAGAGGTGTGGGGGGTCGAGTCGTGTTTCAAAAACAGACATTTTTAGAGTCCGCACTCTTGGTTTTCGCCAGAAAGCAGGCGTCTCCTGTAATTTGGTCATTTGGTGGGGATGAAAATGGATGTTATCGTTCTCTTTCCTCGTGAGTGACATAGGAAGACTTCCCCGTGCGAGCGACTGCGTCACGTGAGGGCACATCGTCCATTACGGCTCATTAGCTTCCTAAATCACTCTTCATCTTCACCAGGCACCCTGTGGTCTCGTGCCGCTGAGAGCAGCAAATGAGAGCTCAGCTGAGGCTGACACTCGACTGACATCAAGCCAAGCAAACACAACATCTGAGGAGGTGCACCCCCGCTTAGGACAGGTACAAACCGTTTGAGAAAAATCCACATCATACCCCCCCACACACACACACACACACACACACTCGCATGCACGTCTTCATTTCCATCCCCCACCTTGATTTATGAGCTCAGTCTGGGAGATTGCATTTCACAAGAGGGAGAAACATATACCAGCCTTCCATGTTCACACACACACACACACACACACACACACACGTCATGAAGCCATGCCTGTTGTCTCCGTCAAGGAGAAAGTGAGTAGAAAAACAAACAGTCTTCACATGAACACATGAACCCACTGGTCTGTTAAGCAGCACATAGTTTTCACAGCACGGCTACGACAGCCTTCACCACTCACACCTCCACTTCGGGATTAGACGTGACTTTAACAACCAAGAATGCTCAGGAATGACGTCGCGCCGCCGTGACCGGTCGACGTAATCGACCATGAAAATTAGTCAACGCGTCATCGATGTGTCACTTTACTGCTGACCGCCTATTTATTTCTGCACCTCCGCTCCGCAAGGTTGACAGCAATCAGCGGCAACAGGCTGCACCCCGTTGTCCATGTCAAGGAATAGCTACAGTAAACATAGCACACACGCCCATCAAAACACAGTAGGATGAGGCAAGAAGTCACGTCAAGAATCACGCCTTCATTGAAGGTAAATGTAACCTTGTATCTATCATAGAGATACAAATACATGATGACTTCTAAATGCATGTACTGTAGATTCTATGCATTTACAATTGTTTTCTTCATGTAAGACAATCATTGTAAAACTATGAAAACGGGTTTTGTCTTAACGGATTCATTGGATTTATATTAATTGTCATGAAAAAAATTGATTTGGTTAACGTCCGTTTTGGTTAGAGTCTGACCTTCTGGAACAAATGAATGACGTTTTAATGAATGGTTAGACTAATCCCTCGGCACTTTGAATTGCACGGCTTCACTCTACCACGGCTTTTCAAAAATGTGTTCATAAATCATTGAATATGCTTTATTATTAGGTAGAAATATGCATATTTAAGCAAACTTTGAAAAAACAGCTGTAAAAGTCGCATTTTAATGAGAAAAAGTTTCAATTTTAAAAGAATAAACTGGTAATATGATGAGGAGAAATAATGTAATTTTAGTAGCATAGAGAATATTTACAATGAAACATGGAAGGAAAAATATGTTGTTTTTTTAAACTCGTACTATTGAAAAAGTTGTCATTTGGGGAAAATGGCTTGGGAATAAAGTTATGTAAATCAAGTCATGATAAATTAGGAAGATATTAACGAAGTGGAAATGTAAAAAAAAGAAAATAAAATGCAAAAACGGTCCAAAAAGTTCAGCCTAAGGTGTTTTCCACCTGTCCTGTACGACAAGGCTGAGGTGCAGCTTCTTCTTGAAATACACGTCCCTTCTTGTGTACGTACTCGGGGGACAAAGTTTGAACACCCCTGGTGTGGTGGTACTGTATTAGTTACTTTACACGCACTCACGCACACGCACACGCACACGCACGCACGCACGCACGCACGCACGCACGCACGCGTTCTGCTTTCCCAAGCAGTTTCAACCTGTGAGACGTGTGTGAGACTGCTACACATCCTTGTGTGTGTGTGTGTGTGTGTGTGTGTGTGTGTGCTAAGCAGATTTTCTGCTTTCATGCACAAAAAAACTACAATATAGGAGGCGAGGGAGGAAAAGGGAAAGGGGATGCGCATCAAGTTGTTTGGCTGATGAAGGCCGAGCGAAGGCGTTCTGTCTCATACGGTGTGTACAGTCTGTCGTTGCGTCTTTTTTTTACAGCGTGCAGCAGGAAATGACACGAACCACATGACACTGATGATCGGTGCGAAATTGAAACTCTGCTTGGAAAGTGAATTATCTTTGGGTGGCTGGGGGTGTCTCACTGCTCTGTTTGTTTGATGTACGAGCCCCATGGAACTAGAGTGACAGGCATCCTTCCTGTTCGTGGCACATGTGTTGGGTTGGCTCCACCACCACGTCGACCGAATGATTGAGACGTTTTTGCAAGTTAAAAAAAAAAAAACAGCAACACAGATTCTAAAATGCAGTGAAGCTTTTTGTCCCACACAGCGTTGGGCGAATGACCTTGAAAAAGTCAGTTATAGTTAGTAGCCACTAGTCTCTAGTCACCGGAATACGACCACTCTTTGCCCGTTCTTAGCGATAACCAGCATCATTCACTGCAGACACTGACAGGAATGAAGACATCCCTCATTTATCGCGTGTAGTAGTAGTATTCCTCTTGTATAAATGGGATATTTTTTTTAACTAGAGCATAGAAAACATGTTTACAACCCTCTAAATACGGTTGTTAACATCATTAGAGCCCTCTAGACATGAGCTATCACCCTTCTAATCACTTTTACACCTGTTTTACCCATTTTAATAGCATAATCAGAGAAAAAAAAGATATATACCTATGTATATAAAGTTTGGGGCAATTTTCATCATTCGTTCACTTGTAAATCATTGGGTGTTTGTTACTGCAATTTCACTTTAACGCATGGAACAGATGGACAGGCTAATATTGCAGGAGTGAAACCAGGTTTATTGGAACAACACCTGGTGTGAAATATGCACCAAATCTAATTTAGACAGGTGAAAAATTGTGGCCACTCATACAGAAACATGAATATGAATATTTCGCAGAGTCTCCTTTTGCAAAAATGAGAGCTTCCCGATCAGAGTGCCCATTACGTCGATCCCAAGCTACCCGTCGATCGCGAAGGTAGTGGCTGGCATAAACGTCACTTTGTAGATGTCATGTGACGTCAGCTGACATGAAGCTTCCCCCGCGGCAACCGTGACCAGACGTGTCAAACTACACACAGAGATGCAACTTTCATCTTTATGTTTCAGATTATGGATAAAGTCAGCGGTAAGATCGATAACAAAAAAGATCCGTTCACTTGTAGCGGCTACTTTTGTAGGAAAACAAGTGAGTTGTTTGAGGGCTTTGCTTCGCGTCACGAACTCCACGATAGAATTGCGTGTTTTTCTACACTTTCGTTTCTTAGAATATCATTTGATGATGACCTGGAAAACGTGCCCGTTGCTGAAAGCTTTTTCATCGCCGTGACTTCAGCTTTGGTCTTTTGCGTAATCATTTTCATTTCTCGTACGTCATACGTCATGTTTGATGGCAAACGCTAACTGGGCGTAACACATGAACATGAACGCTACGTAGCTTTTTTGACCGACTTCTTAGCGGTACTCAAGTATTGAGGAATTACGTGTACAGTGATTATCTTCACAGCCATACTGAATTGAATTGTGAATGATATCAGCTACTCTGATTACCTGTAAACTTTGCAAGTGTGAATGTGAATACTAATCATTAGTATTTAGTATAGTAGTTTACCGCATATATTATTATTTTACATTTGATATAATATTGGGGTATAATATTTGATAT